>NC_061114.1:77876605-77953058 GCF_002878395.1 Capsicum annuum
CTAGGTTTGGACCCTTAGAAAATTTCTTGGATTTCTAGATTTTGTACATCGTATGACTTATGTGTACCATTCGTATGATAGGATACCGTTGGTATGCTCTTGGTCGTATGATAACCAGTGTTGGATGGTGGGTTGGATTGGTTTTTGGAATGGTTATGACTTGGTGGGTACGAGTCATATAGTTGGTGACGGTTCATATGGTTTGGGTTTTTTCTTCACTTAATCTGAGACTTAGTAACTTAACTTTGATTGGAGTATGAGTGGCTCACCATGAGCCGTAAAAAGGGGTATGAATTGTACCATTGACTTGTATGGTAGACAGTGTTCAAATACCCTTTGTTTCTATTTTACCAGGGATAAAATTTATGAGTTACGACTTGGTTTGGGTAAGTCATATGTTGGATAGTGCTCGGTCTAAGGGGGAGGCCTAGGGTACAAGGCGTAGGTACCACTCATTTTTAAGGGTACGACTGGTATGGGGGAGACGTACCATTTACAAGAATTTTAAGCAATTTAAGTTAGGGTAATCTTCACATTTCCCTACATAATCTCTTAAGGCCCCATGACTTATAACTTTTTTGGGATATCATCTACCCTATTATTCTAATCTAAAACACTTATAAACTCTCTCTAATTCTCTCTAATGATCCTAGGTAAATGAAGGCTAGTTTTTAATCTAGAGGATCAATTTAGGTCTTGTACTAGTGATTTCTCTCCATCATCTTCGTAATCTAAGGCATGTACTCCTCCCTCATTGTTAGTTCCAATTAAAGGCATATTTTATACATTGTTTTCATGGCATAATTATTGTATGGTTTTGGGCTTTTCAAATATATGTTGGGGTTTTGGTATTAAATGTTTGGTTATGGTTTTCCTATGTTTTACTTATGTAATTGTAGGCTTTAATGGTTATTTGGATAATTGGTTGCATAGGAATGGTTAATTGGTAATTGGATTAGGTTTTGGAAACACTATGCCCCCAACATGTTTGATAAAATGCCAATGATAATGCTTTTACTATATCATAGGATTTTTAATGGAACTATTGCATGTTATGGTTTGGTAATGGAACCCTAAGAGGTATAAATGGTATAAATGGTTTCGAATGTTTACTTGGTAAGGTTTGATCGTCATGGTTATGGTTAATTAAATTTTCCATGTGGGGTACAAGGAAATCCTCAAAGTAAACATATTAATGAATAACTTGTGGAGTACATGAGATTCCCCCAAGCAAAAAACATAATGGAAAACTTTTGGGGTACACGGGATTACCCTAAGTTAACTTTATACTATAATCTATGGGTACATGGTAATCTCTTTACATAAAAATATTGAATATGGACATTACTTGCAAGATATAGTAGGTATGACGATACCACTACTTATAGACTTGGTCGATAATAATGGAATAATGGTTTTGTTAAATGGTTGTGGTTATAACTAGGCAATAATGAAAGGGTGTGATAGCTAACCATAAAGGTTAGAGTCCAAGGAACGAACACTGGGAACTCATGTTTGTCAACATGAGGGTTGGTTATAGCGACCATACATAATACTATGAGGTACAAGGGAATCCCATTAGTACACCGTATATATGTATCATGGAGAGCGAAGGATACTCAGGAATCTCCTACTCTTATGGTATCTCCAGTTCATGCGGCTACACATATAGGTACCTGTTGAGGGGGTTACACTACACCCATATAGCTCGTGGGTGGTTCTAGGATGGTTAATCTACACATACCCAGGTTAATAGTTTTAAAGCATTCTAAACTCGGCTCCTTTTTTCGGATTGGTTATATATATATATATATGTTTATATATATATATATATATGGTTTTTATGCATATGGTTGGTTTACTAAGTTTTACTCTGAGTTCATGTTAGCATTCAACTGCTAACCCATCTTCGGTAGGCTGTATCCCCATGTGATATAGAAATCGGTTGATTTACTCCTCCGTCCTAGTGATCAAATTCGAGATCAGCCATTGGATTGAACTGGTTAACTTTCAAATTCCTGAAGGCTGCATTTTATATCATGGATGTCTTTACATACTTTGGTTAATTTATGAATATTGGTTTTGGATATGGTTGGGGGTATGTCCCAATCGAATATTGTTTTTCTTTTGGTTAGAGGAATTGTTGAACTACAATGGGTTGGAATAGGCAGTGTCGTTATTGGTGTCATCCTTAGTATTGAAATATGTTTTGGGGCGTATACCATTGCAGTAGATTTATGATTGTTCCATCCTTTTATGTTATTTTATGGATGGGAACTTAGTTTATATATATGTTTGGTTATGGTTGTTTGTTGGTATTGGATGGCAGGACTTGCTTGGGTTGGTCATGGTAATAGACCTATCCTAGTGTCTCGTATTATAATACATGCTATTTTTTTATATGTTTAGAATTCATCCGACTTATGGCATGAGTAATTGGGGTTGGATTGGGTAATGGGGGTGGTCCCCAGTCCTGGATGTTCTTGGGATGCCCATTACAACAAGGCCCTAGTTCGGGTCGTGTTATGTGGAGGAACTAAAGTAATATATTATACATCACTGGTTAATATACAAATAAAGAGTGGAAGATAGATATATAGTAGTATAAAAGTCCAAGGAATACATATATAGTATGAATAAATAAGGGAAGAGAGGGATCCTAACCTCTCCAAGAAGTACTAACAAAGTAGAAAATCTAATACTAGCATGATCTAGACATATAGACACTATCTAACAATGAATATACTGACCATAATGTAATTTATCGTAAAAACAAAAGGAATTTGAATTACTCCTCAAATCTCTATATCTGTAATACTCCAAGTTTTAAAACTCTAGACTCGTCAAAAGATAGGTCATTGAATTAGTTTCCCCATGCCACAAGACTAGTCTTAATCGGATATCGTCTAAAAAAACTATGAAAATTTCACTAAAAGTCTGTCAGACTTCTAGTGGTAACAAGTCTAGCACGTGACTCATGATCAGACGTAATGAGTAGTCGTGTGGACTCATACCAACTCCTGTAAGGAACCTCAGATTTCAGTCTAGGGGTAATGATTCTACCTCATGACTTGTTATCAGTGACCATGAGTTTTAGGGTGGACCTATTACCTTAACAGAAGGAAACCCGAAAATATAGTCTCAGACCACGACAACTCCTAATGACTCATGGCCAGACCTAACGAGTCATTATGGGGGAGTCATTACCATAATTGTGAAGGCTCTAAACGTAGGATCGCAAGTCATGACTCATACCACGACTCATGACCAGTCATAACGTGTCTCATGGTGAGTCCTGACATCTAGGACCAAAATTCCTGCATAATTTAACAAGGGCTTTTGGCTAAATTCAACCCCTTTTAAACCAACTCACATAGCTTAAGACTTCCAAAACATTAGTTTTTTAGGTTAAACAGTACCCTAACCTCTCATAACTCAAAAATCAATCAACACATTGTACTAGAAGCAACTTATTCTCTCAAAAGCCAAACAAGGGTTCATCAAAAGAAAGTTCAAGTCCCAAGAAGATTCTCCAAGGGGTTTGTTTTTAGGTATATGGGATTCCATCAGTTGATCCCTTCCACCCACTGAGTCCCTGATGTTCCGACTTTTGACAGAACATTGTGCATTTTTTTCTTAGGAAAATTGTATGTTTTCAAGCAACCAAGGTTTCGTTTAGTGTTGGATTTTAGTGTTTCAGGGTAAGGAGCTAGCTGAAGGATAAAACTCAGGAAATTAGCAGAAAAACACCACTGGTGGTCAAAATGGTGGACCACCAGTCTTGCGCTAGACCACCAACTTGACCACTAGGCCCAAAATAAAATTCAGGATTTCAGAAGACCCAGTGATGATCAAAATTGTGGACCACCAGTTTTGCGGTTGAACACTAACCTGACCACCAGGCCCAAATAGAATTCAGGATTTTAGAAGAGCCAGTAACGGTCAAAATGGTAGACCATTAATTTTGCAGTAGACCACTAACCTGACCACTAGGCCCAAATAGAATTTAGGATTTCATAAAACCCAGTGATGGTAAAAATAGTGGACCACTTGTTTTGCGGTGGACCACCAATTTGGGCGCAGTTTTTCTGCATTCGAATTTTAAATCCTTTTTTACTTGGGAACATATAAATACCCACTTTTAGATTTTATTTTAAAGCTTTTATCTTTTATTAGAGTTTTTCAAGACTTGAAACATATTGTACATAGTTTTTCTCTGAGATTCATTCTAGAATTGTAGATCCAGATTCCATTATCATTTTCTCTATTGAAGATTGAAGAACAATAATTGTGAATTTTGTAAGTAAATTCTGAATTAATTTATGAATAACACTAAGATTTCTTCTCTTTTTATGATGGAGATGTGTGGCTAAGCTCCTATAACTAGGGTTATGGGCGCGTTGATGTTAATAGTTGAATGGGGGTTGTGAATCTAGTTGATTCCCATGATTAATTATATTTCATATACCCTTCATCACTTTAATTACATTTCTTGGTTGCAAACTATAAAAGTGAGCCCAAGAATAACATTTGTTTGAATAAAAAAGTGTTTGTTGGGAAAAGAAAGGGTTTACATAAATCTAAAAGATTTAGCCTTTGGATAGAGTGTAGATGCCTTAACCGGATCAACCCATGTGAGATTATAGTTGAATAAATAATACGTTCCTTAATTTTGAAAGAATTAAGGGATAAGATACTCATTTAGGTTGAGAAACAAATGAGTAAACCATAGAATTCAATTACTCTTGCAATTAAACTTGTTCATTGGGAATTCCAAATAGTTCACAACCCTAGCTTCTTCAGCATTTTGGTAACCATAAATCCAGTTTGACTACTCTTACTGAATTACTATTTGCAATACAATCAATATTTGGATTACTTTCTGTGATAAGTATTTGAATACAGTTGATAAATCAAAACCACCTCTTTATTCTGGAACACTTGATCAACAGTCTAATAACAACCACCATACTTAGTGAACACAGTATTCCCTATGGGATTCGACACCCAACCCAGTTGGGTTTTATATTTGACAGAGACCGCTTACACTTTCTAATGAGAGTAGTAATTTGGTCGTATCAAATTTTGGTGCCATTGTCGGGGATTACGGTTGTAAATTAAGGTTGTGTTTGTTAATTAACCTTTCGTCAAGTTTCCCAAATTTTACCTTTGTTTGTTATTTTTGATTTGTGAAGGGTAGCTATTGTCAATGCCAAGTACACATAGATTGGGTGCACCGTTATTACTAGTACATCCAGAGTCGCAGTTAATTAGCAGAATGGTAGACCTTTAGGAAGTTGAAAGACTAGCCACCATGGCTAGAGCCCAGATTGATCAATAGAATGGCGATCAACCTACACACCATCCTAATCCTGATGATAATGATTTGGGGGATGAGGACTTGTTAGATCCTGCTATCCTAAGGCATGCAGAGAATATAGTTGCATCGGTGAATCAAAATATAATAAAAAATCAACCTTTTAGAATAAGGCAGGACCGTCAGCGTGTGTAGTTTGATCTTAATTATGAAAGGGATGGAATGGATAGAGTAGATTCTACAGGAGCTACTATTCCTTCACCTATAGAACCAGGATCTAAGTTTAATATTACCAGTATAATGATTCATCTCCTTCATCTCAAAGGGTTGTTTGGCGAACTCTCGAGGGATGATCCCAATATGCATTTAGTGAACTTTATCACTATTTCAAATCCTTTGATAACCCTGGAGTAGGACAGAATGCTATCCGACTACTCTTGTTTCTATTGTCTCTATTTGGAGAGGCAACACTATGGCTCAATGGACTGACTCCCGATTCTATAACCAACTGGAGGTAGTTGAACGAGGCTTTTTTAGAAAGGTTCTTTCCACCTTCTAAGAGAGTACAATTAAGGGATGAAATCAATAACTTTTGGTATCTCCCTACTGAAGCTCTTCATAAGACCTGGGAGAGGTTTAAAAAGAATCTGATGTAATGCCCAAACCACAATATTATAGATATTCATTTGGTGGAGACTCTTTACTAGGCTTTAAACTCTATAAAGAAGCCAGTTGTTGATAATGTTGTAGGAGAATTGTTTGTGAATCTCACTTTTCTAGAGGCCTCAGAGATGCTTGATCGGATGACCAAACAAAGTAGAGCTTGGCATACTAGGGATTCTGTTGTAGCAAGCCCTACTGTGTCTAGTAGTATGACTACAGAGCAACACAAGAAGGAGGACAAACGTGACCAGGACATGGCTCACATAAAAATGCAGATAGATCTTCTGACCAAGCATTTATTATCTGGAAAGACTGAGAAAGTGAAAGCTATAGGATCCCAAGGTAGAGCTGAATCTGATTTGGAAGAAGAGGCAAACTATCTAAACAACCAAGGGGTTTTCGAGGCAATAGCCAAGGGAACCAAGGTCGAAACTATTATAACAAAGCTGGTTATAAAGATAGGGACCAAGGGAGGTTGAAAACTAATAATGTCAAGAGTGGACTATATGTACCTCCTAGAAGTCGTGATAATGCTTCCACTAGTTATGTTCGTAGAGGCCATGATAGAGAAACTATTGAAGGGAGTTGAGGCAACAAATACTGGAGTGACTACGATGAAGAGTGACTTATCCTCCATGAGTCAATTAGTAAATTCGCACTCAACTGCTAGCAAATAGCTGGAGCAGCAGATGAGCCAATTATCCACCGTATTTAACCAAAGAAAGAGTGGGACTCTACCAAGTAATACATTTTAGAATCCGAGGACTGATGGATCGTGTATAGCTATCACCACTAAAAGCGATAAGATGTTATCTAGTATATGTCTAGGAGCATCCTCTCATATTAATGAGGTCAAAATAGACGGGGAGATAGTTGATGAATCTCCAGTGGTGCCTGTAGAGTTGGGAGGTTCAGAAAAGAAGAGTTTAGAAGTGGAACAACCACCTAAGCTAAAATATGTTAGTGAATTAGAGCAAGTCATAAAAAAGAAGGTAGAAGTTTCTCTAGTTGAAATCCCAAGGCCGCCAGCTCCATTTCCATAATGATTAAAGAAGAAAGAAGATGATGGCAAGTTTAGAAAATTTATGGCTATGTTGAAGCAGTTGACAGTTAATGTGCCCTTAGTTGAAGCATTGGAACAGATGCCTAGATATGCTAAGTTTATGAAAGACCTATTGACGAATAAAAGGACTATGAGCTATAAAATGGTAGACAATCTTCATCATTGTAGCGCTATTGCTACAAGATATATTGTGTAGAAGAAAGCTGATCTGGGAGCATTTACTGTCCTATGTACGATTGGATTGCTAAATTTTAAAAGTGCCCTTTATGATCTTAGGGAAAGTATAAATCTGATGCCGTTGGTGGTTTTTAAGAAATTAGGTTTGGGAGATCCTATGCCCACTAATATACATCTTCTAATAGCAGATAGATCAATGAAAAGGTCGATTGGGATTTTACATGATGTACTTGTAAAGGTTGCCAATTTTATAATTCTTGCCGACTTGGTAATTCTTGATTGCGAAGTGGACTTTGAAGTACCCATAATTTTGGGTAGCCGTTCTTAGTAACTGGGAGACTGTTATTTAACCTGGAGTTGAATGAGCTGAAATTTAGGCCCAATGGGAAAGAGGTTAGTTTTGAAGTGCATAAATCCATAAAACAACAAAAGAAGATAAGTGTCTTCTCAATTATTAATGTATTCTATAAAGATGAGTGAGATATACCAGTTAAGGATAGGTCTGTTGTGGAGACCGTAGTTGGTGTGGTTGAACTTGAAAGCAATGGTGTTAGTGCTTCCAAAGTGGCTGGACTAGGAATAAAGTATTTTCTAGATTCAACAAGTGAAGTAAAGAGGTATCAACAAGGTATCTTAATGAATTCTGAGTAGTCAAGATGACCGAGTCATGCCGTGATGTTAAATCAGGCGTTGCTTTGGAGGCAACCCAAGTTGCTTTGTTGTTTGTATTCATCTAATATGGTTGACATTAGATCTTCGCACCTATGGTGCGATAGGTATATTTCCAACTCTCTTGTTTTGGTTTGATGCATTGGGGACAGTGTATAATTTTAAGTTGAGGGGGCTAATTATGGGTGTTGATGTCCTCTTGGGGTTTTTGTTGTCGTGTCTCTTTTCCCTAAAGTCTTGTTCACAGTAGAGATGGCATGTTTAGGTGTATTGTGTTTTGTTTTGTGATATTTTGTGGTTAACTAGGAGAAAAATAAGTATCTAGGGCAGTTGACATAATTTTGTTGATTTCTAGGACAAATGATAAGTACCTCTCTAATTGTCTGTTTAGTAATTGGGTGATATGCATCTATATATGACTATTGTGAATCTTTTTATGGCATTAATATTAGTGACACAATGATCAATTCTAACAATTGTATAACCCGATCAGGTAGTAGCTTGTGATATGCCTTTGTGCCAAGTGTGTGTGAGATATTACTAAGTTTCTTCGTGTGTTAAATCCAGAACTCGCCCGATTACTCTTGCCTAGGTTATAGTATAGTGTTTAGGAAAGGATCAGAGGCCGTTTTAGATATTAGTCCACTTTTAGCCTAAATTCCCTTTCATGTGTGAATGATATCCCTTGATCCCAATTTTGAGCCTGTATGCCTGATTTTCTTGTATACATATCACCTTCCTATTTATATCACAATGAACCTATTTTGTCCCTGGTCCTCCTTGGACATTATGCACTTTGACTTTGGAAATTAGCCTAAGTTGAGGGTGGCTATCATAGGGGTGCATAAAGCAAAGTGAGTATGAAGAAAGGTAAAATGAGAGAAAAGATTGCAAGGCTGGGTGTGGTAGAAAAAGAATAAGAAAAGAAAAGTTATGAAAAAAGAGAAAATAAAAGACTAAAAGACCATACCCAGCCTGAAGTTTCTTTGATAAAGAAAGAGAGAAATAAGTTAAAGTTTAATAAGTGAGACTTCAAAAGATAGTGTAGTGTCAAGGAGGCCTAATCATTTTAAATATCTTTTTATACCATACCAGCCTTAAGCCTGCATTACAAGCTAAAAAAAAGTCCCATAGTGATCCTAACTAAACTGTCTGAAAGCTTAGGTGATGAAAATAAGGGAAAGCTTATGGTATTTGACATACATTGATTGGAACTTCTTTCAGAGAGTGAATGTCTCTTAACTATCCCTGCATTGACATACTTGATTTCATATATAAGTGAGCAGGGACTTCTTCATTGTAAGGGCACATGGATTGTATTGTTGGCTGCTTACTTGTTTAGGTAGTGTAACTTGTACATATGTGTGGTTGTTTGTTGCTAATGTGATGCCATGGCTTAATTTCTATGTGTCACATTGTTAACTTTCATTAATATACGTAGTTGGGTTTAAACTGATTGAACTTGGAGAGGGTAATGTGTTTTGAACTAAAATTGATGATTGACTGGAGAGGGTATCTTATGTTTCTCTTGGTTAAGCATCATAGTATGGCATTATATAGTTGCTTGAGGATAAGTAATTGTTTTAAGTTGAGGGTGTTGATGTTCCGGCTTTTGACGGAACATTGTGAATCTTTTTCTTGGGAAAATTTTATGTTTTCAAGCAACCAAGGTTGCATTTAATGCTGGATTTTTATGTTTCAGGGTAAGGCGCTAGCTAAAGGAGAAGACTCAAGAAATTAGCAGAAAAACACCAGTGGTGGTCAAAATGGTGAACCACCAGTCTTGCGGTGGACCACCAGGCCTAAAATAGAATTAAGGATTTCAGAAGACCCAGTGATGGTCAAAATTGTGGACCACCGGTTTTGTGGTGGACCACCAACCTGACTACCAGGCCCAAACAAAATTCAGGATTTCAGAAGACCCAATGACGGTCAAAATGGTGGACCACCAATTTTGTGGTGGACCACCAACCTAACCACCAGCCCCAAACAAAATTTAGGATTTCAGAAGACCCAGTGATGGTCAAAATGATGGACCACCAATTGAGCCACCAATTTGGATGCGGTTCTTCTGCATTTAAATTTTAAATCCTTTTTACCTGGGAACATATAAATACCCAGTTTTAGGTTTTATTAGGGAGCTTTTATCTTTTATCAGAGTTTTTCAAGACTTGAAATATATTTTGCATAGTTTTTCTCTGACATTCATTCTAGAATTGTGGATCTAGATTCCATTATCCTTTTCTCTATTAAAGATTGAAGAACAATTATTGTGACTTTTGTAAGTAAATTATGAATTAATTTATGAATAAGACAATATTTCTTCTCTTTCTGCGATGGAGATGTGTGGCCAAGCTCCCCTAACTATGGTTATGGGAGCCTTGATGAGAATACCTGATTGAGGGTTGTGAATCTAGTAGATTCCCATGATTAATTGATATTGCATAAACCCTACTTCACTTTAATGACTTTTCTTGGTTGCAAACTGGAAAAGTGAGCCCAAGAACAACACTTGTTCTAATAGAAAAGTGTTTGTTGAAAAAAAAAGGGTTTACATAAATCTAAAGGCTTTAACCTTTTGATAGAGGGTAGATGCCTTAACCGGATCAATCCATGTGAGAATATAGTTAAATAAATAATATGATCCTTAAGTTTGAAAGAATTAAGGGATAAGCTACTCATTTAGGTTTAGAAACTAATGATTAAACCATAGATTTCAATTACTCTTGCAATTAAAATTGTTCATTAGGAATTCAAAATAGTTCACAACCCTAGCTGCTTAAGCATCTTGGTAAGCATAACTCTAGTTTGACTACTCTTGCTGAATTACTATTTGTAATACAATCGACAGTTGGATTACTTTCTATGACAAGCATTTGAATACAGTTTATAAATCAAAACCCCCCACTTTATTCTGGAACCCTTGATTAACAATCTAAGAACAACCACAATACTTAGTGAACACAGTATTCCTTTTGGGATTCGACACCCAACCCAATTGGGTTCTATATTTTACAGCGATCGCTTACGCTTTCTAACGAGAGTTGTAATTTGGGCATATCAGTCCCAAGAACTCCCTAAATTTAAAAGAACAATTACTTTTTACTTTAATTAGATTCAAAATCAAATATAAATCTCTTATCTCTCCTCTATTTATCTGTATGGCCATAAGTATATATTTTCTAGGAGAATAGTGATTTCCCATGTATGAGAACATAATTTTTCCCATTATTTCATATTGTTGAGTTTTTGGCCTTGAATTGAAAAGTTATCTTATCATTCTCAGTGAATACTATTATGTTAATCTACATTAATTAGAGCTGGTAGGTTATGAACTCCTTGTACCTAGGAGATTAAAATTCATCAGTTTACATATAAATGATTTTCTTCAAATTATGAATTTATTATATAATCAGAATACTGTGATTAAGCGTACCAATTTATATCTAAACTATAAATTAGTGTTAGTTCAGTCGTGAATAGAACTTAGCATAGAGTGAATGCAAGGAGGAAGTTGCAACCACCAATTGAGGACTGAGTCCTTTAGTAGTAGTCCTAAGTTCAAGAACTATGGCTCTACCATAGCTTATGAGGGGTCATCCATAGCTTATTAGTAGTACTTGTCTTGACTTTAAGATTATTGTTCATTAGTTTATTTCAGTTAGCTTCCACCCAATATTGGGTTACATTCTTTTAGTATTTATTACTTAGACCAGGCAACGGGTTAGCTTGGGATCTCTGATGACTCTAAGCATCGTGTAATTACTAGGGGTTAGTCTCGGGTCATGAAATATTTGGTATTAGAGTACAATGTTAAAAGTTTCCTATGACGTCTGAAAGTTCTGTTAAGTAGTGTCTTGTTCATAAATGTGAAGAGCGCAACATCTATGGGAAAGAGGCTATGAGACATTTTGTAAAAGTCTAACTTTATTCGGTATTTATGTCGTGCGATGGATTTAAAGCTTTGTTATACTTCTTCTTTTAAATCATCCTCTATCATTTACAAAAAATACCTTCCAAAAAGGCTACATGAAGAAGGAATAGGGACTAGCCAGAACTACCGCTTGTTCCCAAAGTCCCTATAAATGAGTAGGTTTCTCCCGATAAATTTAGGGCCACCTTCATAACATTATCCTAATCTGTGGCTTCTCAGAATATCCATTAGGCAGTTTTCCCAGCCAAACTAATGGTAAATATGGTAGCAGCCAAAATTTGGTTTTCATATGAATGAATCCTCCGGTGTTCTTTGGATCCATATCTGAGGAGGATCCACGAGAGCTTTTAGATCATTGGTGTCACTTTGAGTAAGAGTGCTAATTTGGATACTTACCAATTGTAGGGAGTGTCACATACTTAGTTTAAGTCGTGGAAGCAGGATAGGGGTGTTGAAGTAGGGCCTATCGAGTTAGAAAAATTTCTTACATCTTTTCTAAACATGTTCTTCCCACCCGTGTTATGGGAGGCCATGGTGTAAGAGTTCATCAACTTGTAGTATGGGAAAATGGGTGTGAAAAAGTATTCACTCACCTTTTTTCAGTTGGCGAGATATGCTCTGACTATGGTGGCTAATTCTAAGGCCTAAATAACTAAGATTATGTTGGTGTCTCTGAAGATGTGGTCAAAGAGTGTAGGGAAGTTATGTTAGTTAAGGATATAGATCTCTTTAGATTGATGGGACACGCTCACAAATTGAGGAGAATAAGATTATGGAAAAAAAGGTAAAATAAGAAGACTAGAACTGGTAGTTTCTATTTTTCTCAGTAGAGATTAGATGGTGGGGACCGATCTATGTTTTTCTTGAAATCTTCATCTCCAATCCCATCGTCTTCCAGTGCTCCAGTACTTAAGTTCAGATAGGATGCTCAATAAAAAGCTCTAGTCTCTAAGTCCTAGGGTTGCATAAATATTGGCCGTACAAACCTAGTCTATAGGATTTGTGGTAGGAACCAAAGGGCGAGTTCATGGCTTGTAATGATGCTTGTTTCAGGTGTGGTAATCCAGGACACAGAATGAGGGATTGCCAGTGGTTGTACAAAGGGTGTAAGGATCTTCATCAGTAAGTTCAGGATAACTCCTCATCAACTGTAGTAGGTCGCCCTACTCAATAGGGTGCCACTTCTAGTGAACCATTGGGCAATGCCAGAATTCACTCTATGCCCTTTAGACTTGCCAAGATCAAAAGGGTTCACCTGATGTGGTTACTGGTACATTGCAGGATTTTCATATTCATGTATATGAATTATTAGAATCCGGAGCCACACTTTTCTTTATGACTTCCTATATAGACGTAGACTTTAACGCCAATCCCAAAATTCCTGTAGTACCCTTCTCAGTGCATACTATATTTTGTACCTCCATTTTAGCTAGATAGATGTATAGAAATTTCCTTGTCAGAATGTCCCAGAAATACAGCTGAGTCGATGTTATAAAAATAGAGATGATTGATTTTGATGTCATTCTTGGCATGGATTGCCTCTAATCTTGCTATGCTTCAGTCGACTACAAGAACAAATTAGTTCAGTTTCAATTTCCTAACAGCCCAGTCATAAACTAGAGAGGCAGTACCTCAGTAGCTATAGGTAGATTCGTCTCCTACATTAAGGCGAAAAAAATTATTTCAAAGCGATGCATCTATCATTATGTCCGAGTCATGGATTGTAAGTCTAAAATTTTGAGTCTTAGGTTAGTTCTAGTAGTAAAAGAGTTTCTAGAAGTATTTCCTAAAGATCTGCCTGGAGTTTCTTTCGAGAGGGAAATTAACTTTGAAATAGATCTACTTCCAGGAACCCAGCCTATTTTAATTCCACTCTACATAATGGCTCTAGTCTAGCTCTAGGAATTGATAGAACAGTTGAAAGATCTCCCAGATAATGGTTTTATTAGGCCAAGTGTTTCCCCATAGGGTGCCTCAATTTTTTTGTGCAAAAGAAAGATGGATTTGTCGGAATGTGCATCGCCTATTGCCAGTTGAATAAGGTCACAATTAAGAATAGTTATCCACTCCCTAAAATTTTTCACTAGTTTGACCAACTTCAAGGTATGAGATGGTTCTCTAAGATAGACCTTAGATCCGTCTATCATCAGCTAAGATTTTGAGAATGTGACATCCCGAAGATAGCTTTCAGAACTTGGTATGGTCACTTCAAATTTATAGTTATGTATTTTGGTCTAACAAATGTTTCTATAGCTTTAATGCACTTGATGAACAGGATGTTCAAGCAATATTGGGACATGTTTTTTATAGTCTTCATAGACGACATTCTCGTCTATTCCCGAAGTGAGGGTGAGCATGTACACCACTTGAAGATTGTCTTACAAATTCTTAAGGATCATTAATTATTTGCTAAGTTTAGAAAGTGTTAATTCTTCCTGATATTAGTAGCCTTCCTTGGTTATATTACTTTTGGTGAGGGCATTTGAGTTGACCCTCAAAATACCAATGCCCTGAGGAACTGGCCTAGACTAATCTTTCCATTAGATATCAGGAGTTTTATAGGTTTAGCCAGTTACTATAGATGGTTTGTTGATGGATTTTCTTCTTTTGCTTCTCCTATGTCTAGACAGATTCGGTATAAATTCATGTTTCAGTGCTCAAATTCTTGTGAGAAGTCTTAAGGAGTTGAATACTCAACTCAGCTTCGCTCTACTTTTGACTCTACTAGAAGGTTCAGACGATTTTGTGGTATAGTATGATTCTTCCAGAGTTGGCCTTGGTTACGTGTTGATGCAGTGAAGAAAAGTTATAGCATATGCCTCTAGATAACTTAAACCTCATGAGAAGAACTACCCAACTCATGATCTTAAGGAGGCATTACCTTTATGGGTCCGTGTTTTGTGTTTATTGATAACAAGAGTCATCAATATGCGTTCACTTAGAAAGATCTGAATCTTCCTCAGAGAAGGTGGTTAGAGCTATAAAAGTATTATGATTTAAGTGTCTTATACCATCTGAGGAAGGCCAATGTTGTGGCCAACACCCTTAATAGATTGTCTTTAGGAAGTGTTTCCCACATTGATGATGACAAAAAAGTTGGCTCGCAAGGTTCATCAGCTTTCTAGGTTGGGAGTTTGGTTGATTGATTCAATCGAAGGATTTTTTTGGGTTCAAAATGGTTTGAAATCCTCCTTGTTTATAGAGGTAAAGAAAAAGCAAGACATTGATCCTATTTAGTTTCATTTGAAAGAGGCAGTCTGAAATCAGAAGGTTAAAGTTTTCTCCCAAGGGGGAGATGGTGTTCTTCATTTTCAAGGCGGGTTATGTGTTCAGAATCTGGGTGATTTAAGGAAGAAGATGTTAACAGAAGCTCATGGCTTGCAATATGGATTCATCTCGAAGACACTAAGATGTACCGCAATTTTTGGGGTGTTTATTAGTTGAATGGTATAAAGAATGATATAGAAAAATTTTTACTTAAGTGTCCAAACTACCAGCAGGTTAAGGTTGAGCATTAGAAACCTAGTGGTACTCTTCAAGAATTCATCATACCCACTAAGAAGTAGGAAGTGGTGAATATAGATTTTATCACAGGATTGCCTCGTACTCATCATAAGTACGATTCTATTTGGGTCATTATGGAATGGATGACCAAGTCAGCTTATTTCTTGTAGGTTAATACATCGTACTCAACTTAATATTTTGATAGACTATATCATAGGGAGTTGGTGAAGTTGCATGGAGTCACTTTGATCATCATTGAAGATAGAGGTGCCCAGTTTACCTCTCTGTTTTGGAAGACTTTTCTGAAGGGTCTTGGTACCCAAGTTCATCTTAGCAAAGCTTTTCACCAAAGATAGATGATCCAACAGTGAGGACCATTAAGACATTAGAGGACATATTAAGGAATTGTGAAATCAATTTCTAGGGTAGTTGGGATTATCACTTGCCTTTAATTGAGTTTTCTTACAATAACATTATCACTCCGGAATTCTTATGGACCCATCTAAGGCTCTCAATGGTAAGAGGTGTTGCCACACCAATAAGGAACCTCAGATTTAATTTTAGGGGTAATGATTCCACTTCACAACTTGTTATCAATTACAACGAGTCGCATAGTGGACCAATTAGCTTAATGTAAAGGAACCCAAAAATAGAGTCTCAGACCATAACTAATCCTAATGACTTGTGGTTAGACAAAATGAGTTCTTAGGAAGGGGATTCATTAACTTCACAGTCGACTCAAACCAAGACTCATGACCATTCATAATGACCCATTGGGTATGTCATGACTTTAGGGACCAAAATTTCTGCACGATTTTAACAAAGGTTGTTTGGTAAACTCCACCCCTTATAACCTAACCCACGTTATTTAAGACTTTAAAAACATCCATTATCAAGGGTAAGCATTAACCTAACATCTCATTACTAAAAAATAAGTCAACACATAGCAAAAGAAGAAATTTCTTCTATCAAAAGCCAAACTAGGGTTCATAAAAAACAAGTTCAAATGTCAAGAAGATTTTCCAAGGGGTTTGTCTTTAGGTATGTGGGATATAACCAGTGGGTCCCATCCACCAATTGAGTCCAAAAACACCCCCTAAATTTAAAAGCACAATTTATTTTCACTTTAATTGGTTTCAAGGTTAAATATGAATCTCTTATCTCTCCTCAATTTATTTGTATGACTATGAGTATGTGTTTTCCATTTACAAGAATATGATTTTCTCCATTATTTCAAGTTGTTGAGTTGTTGGCTTTAAATTAAGAAATTATTTTATCATACTTAGTGAATACTATCATGTTCAGTTGCATTAGTCAGAGCTAGTAGGTTATAAACAATTAATACCTAAGAGATTAAACATGCATTAGTGTACATATTCATGATTTTCTTTGGATTAGGAATGTTTTATATATTCAAAATACCATTATTGAGAATATTATTTACCAATTTATATCTCAGTTATAATTCATTGTAAGTTCAATTAGGAGTAGTACTTAGCATCGAGTGAATGCAGGGACGAAGGTTCGCCCACCAATTGAGGACCGAGACATTTAGTAGAAGTCCCTAAGTTCCAGAACTATGGTGCCACCATAGGTTATAAGGGCTCACCCGCCGGTATAGGATGATACCCTAATACTTTGGAACACTAGTTTAGTGGATCCATGCCATCCAGCGTTGGTACCCATGGAAAGATAACAACACTTTTCCAACTGACGTTATAGGTTGAACCCTAATTAGCTCAGATTGAGACATGTTGGTTAAATGTTATCTCCCATAGTCCTTAGTAAAGTACTCAAATTATGTTCAGTTCAGGTTTGCTTGACCAAGTGTTCAGTATTCAGTCATTCAGTTATTCACTTAATCAGTACGTGTTTATATTTAATCTTGCATTTAATTAGCTTGCTTATTATATATGTATATTAGCTAAATTTTTATCTTCCATACTCATTACATTTAAGGGACTGATCATATATTTCATTACGCTATATTGCCTCAAAAAATAGGTTTGAATTCCCAGTACTTTAATGCCCCGAAATATGATTTCCCGGGATCCCACATAGTGCTCAGAACTATAAGTAGTCCTGAGCTAACCCTGGCTACCTTCTACTAGATCTGAATCTTAAAATAGAGGAAAATGAATGTATAATCATAATAAATACGAAAAACTATCTGAATTATCTAAGTATATCTAAAAATACTAATCTCATTAGTCTAATAAAGCAAATACTGAAAATCTGAATATTGCAACTAAAATCTAAAACTTAATCTAGTAGTCTGACAAGCCTCTACTGACTAACACTAGAGAGTCACTAGGACAGGCCCCAGCTGGCTCAAACTTTCTGAAATGAATACTGAATTGTCTACTAATAAACTGGAAATCTGAATAGCTAAGTCCCTAAACTATTAGGACTCACCAACTGCAAAGATCTAGATGAGATGCTCGAAAATCACTCACACTATTGATGTTGAGCACCTGAACCTACATTATGAGACAATGTATCACATAAACGTATATGTGGATTAGTACTTTGGGAATGTACTGAGCATATAGGGGTGAATGTAATAAGTAAACAATATCATCACAATTTACAAAATCATGCATGGTAAATGTAAATGATTCACATAGGCTTGAGTAATCTGAAATTGAGGATCATAAATCCTGAACAATAAAGCATAAACTGTAAATCTTGTAAGCCATTACATTATGTCCCAAAATCTATTCTTTCTGAAACTACTACGTTATCTTGTACACTGTAAGGAAAATATTTTATGTTAAGACTTTGAGAATCATAGAAAAACACAACTTCGAATGTATATATTTTTATCATAAGGCTTTAAACCAATAGACTGTTTTAAGAGTAAGGGAATTTTTTGGGAGGTTCTTCTAATAGACATAAACTATGTGATCATTCATGGAGTCCAACATCTTACCCAGGTTGGGGAGAGCTGTTCTACCTATGCCATCGGAATAGAACTTCTTATCTTAAGTGACCACAATCTTAGTCATCTACGTAGAAGTGGAAATAATTTTAATAGGGGCACATAGTTCTGGGGCATGAAAACTTGGTAACATACCCATCTCGATGCTAAATACTACTCCCATTCTTATGCTCAGGATCTTAGGAAATCCACATCAAAATAGCACAAGAGTTTACAAGGAAATCAATTATGCTCTTTCTTTTCTTTAAATCTCAAGTCATATGAATAATGTGGATTATTTATCTTATCTTAGGACCAAAAGTTCAAATCTTTATCAAAAATCTAAGAATAATCTGATCATAGGGTGCTCATAGCATAAAAAATCTTGAAATTGCAATCTCTAATTAGGGCTTAATGACCCATGCATTAAACTCATGTCAAAACATCAAAATATTCATGCTTGATAATGTAAATTTTGATAAATCAACTCAAATCTAGAAATTTCTGCAATATGCAAGAAAATCTGAACATAAACATGCAACTCAACTTCTAAATCACTTGAAATCTCACAATTACAAATAGCACTATTGGGTATAAACCCTAACTTCAATTTCATGAGAAATCACATAAAATTCAGTAAGTATGTAATTAAAATAAGTTTTGGGCACAAGGATGAAAGGATTATCCTTGTTGAAAAACCCCACATACCTCAATTGGTGAACTAGATGCTAAGACTTGAATCTTGGATCTCTATTGGTGCTTTTAAAGTTGAATTTTTTTGAGTTGTTGAGTTGGGAACCCTTAATCTTGAATTTCCTTGGAGAATTAAAGGAGAAATTGGGTTTTCTTGGAGAGAAAGTTTGAGCTTTAGGGTTTTCTTTTGAGAGAGAATTGATGAAACAAGAATAAAGTGCTTTGGAATATGCTTATTTCTTCGTTTAACACAGATTGGGGCCTTGGGGACTGGACAAAATGCCCCTTTTAATATTTAAACAAAATAAAAAATAAAATTTTCCGAACTAGGTGGTCACCGCGATGCGCCACTATCGCATTGGCTCAATGGAAATTGACAAATAGGAACTGGGCTTCCTCCACGATACGTCACCATCGCGGTACCCTTTTGGAATGCCATTTTGGCTACTAGAGGGAAGTGCAAACATTGCGTTGGTCTACTAGGAATTTTGACATCTCCACAACGTTCCATAATCATGGAGTCTCACTGGAAATAGACAATTGTGATTTTACACTTCTCTGCGACACGCTACGGGCCCAAATCACGATGTTTTACGGCTGAAACTTAAAATAGCCATAACTTCTTCCTAGGTTATCAGATTTAGGTGAATCTTATATCGTTAAAAAGATAATTCAATTTCCTATGCATTGAACGGTCAAAAATTAAAAAATTGCACATGTATGGAAAGTCATTCTTTCTTGAAGCTAACGCTTGACATTCTAGATGTCAAATTGAGTTAAGAAAAGTATGGGGTATTACAATATCTTCCTCTTTGAAACATTCATCCTCGAATGTTGCTAGTTAGACTAAGAATACTAAGGAATTTGAGGATATATGAAAGCATGCACAACTGAAATAAATTGCAAAACTGAATCTAAATAATTTTGAGCTTCTGAATAATATTGTGAGTGCATGAACTTACATGAGGACAACTATATAGCTGAATCTGTGATTAGAAAAGAACTGAGTTAAGGAAGAGTATCACCTTCGGCTAAATCTGAGGTTGCAGCAAAGAGGTGAGGGTACTTGGTTCACATGTCTTCTCCTTTTTCCCAAGTAGCTCCCTTAACAAACTGATTTCGCCAAAGATCTTTGACCAAGGGAACTTCTTTGTTCCATAGTCTATGGATCTGATGATCTAAAATCTCTACTAGAATCTCTTCGTAAGAAAGGCTATTCTGAACATCTAAAATTTCTAAAGGAACTGCAATAGTGGAGTCGCTGATGCACTTCTTAAGCATAGAGACTTGGAATACAGGATGAACGGCTAACAAGTCTGCGGGCAACTCAAGCTCATAAGACACTTTCCCAACACAACTCAGAATTCTATAAGGGCCCACATACCGGGGACTAAGCTTCTCCTTTTTGCCAAATATCTTCACCCCTTTCATGAGTGAAATTTTCAAATATACTAAATCACAAACCTCAAACTTGAGGTCCTTTCTTCTCATATTTGCATATGATTTTTGACCACTCTGCGCTATTTTCAATTTTTTCCTAATCAACTTAACTTTCTCCATAACTTCAAACACTGCATCAGGCCTAAGAAAATTGGCATCACCCACTTCAAACCAACTTGTGGTTCATCTACATCTCCTTCCATAAATAGCCTCAAACGGGGCCGTCTGTATACTAGAATGGTAATTGTTATTATAAATGAACTAAATCAATCGAAAATGCTCATCCCAACTACCTTTGAAATCAAGAGCATATGCCCTCAACATATCTTCTAGAGTTTGGATGGTCCTCACTGATTGACCATCTATCTGAGGGTGGAAAGTAGAACTAAGATGGACTTGGGTACCAAGACACTTCTGAAAAGCTCTTCAAAACTGGTAAGTGAACTGAGTACCCCTATATAAAATGATAGACAAGAGAACTTCATACAGTCTGACTAGCTCTATAATGTACAACTTAGCATAATCTTTTGCTGTGTAAAAAGTGTGAACTAGCAAGAAATACACTGACTTAGCCAATCTTTCTACAATAACCTAAATCAAATCATGCCGACGAAGCGAATGGGGTAAAGCAGTCACATAATCTATATTCACCTCTTCCCACTTCCAAGTGAGGATACCAAACTCTTTCAACATACTACCAGGTCTTAGGTTCTCTACCTTAACCTTTTGACAAGTTGCACACTTTGCTACAAATTCTGCTATATCTTTTTTCATACCACTCCACCAATAGATTTCTTGTAAATCGCAGTACATCTTAAAGGATGGTGTATTGTATAACGCGTCACATAAGCTTCAGCCAAAATTCTGTCTCAACTCATCAACACGTGGCACACAAAATCAACTTTGGTATCTTAATACACCATACCCCATTGTGAGAAAGCCTCAACCTTTTGGTCTTTAACCAACTCTTTTAGTTTGACAAAATTAGAATCCATATCTTGCTTCTCCTTCACTTCCAAAACTAGGGAAGATTTGGAACTACTCTAAAACCAAAATATTCCCTCTAGCTGAGTCAACTAATCTAACGCCAAATCTAGCCAAACAATGAACTTACCGAGCTAACTCTTTCTTATTAGCCTCCACATGAGTAACACTACCCATCGATAATCTACTAAGGGCATCTGCCACTACATTGGCCTTGCCCGATTAATACAACACACTCATATCATAATCCGTCAATAATTCTAACCATCTCCTCTGATGAAGATTTAACCCTCTCTAGGTAAACACATACTGCAAGCTTTTGTGATTCTTGAAAACAACAACGTGCAAACCATATAGATAGTGCCTCTATATTTTTAAGGCAAATACTACTGCAGCTACCTTAAGATCACGGGTAGGGTAGTTCTTTTCATGAGGCTTCAACTGTCTATAGGCATAAGCTATAACCTTACATCTCTGCATCAACACACAACCCAACCCAACTTAAGAGGCATCACAATAAAAAAAAATTCATCCGTAGCTTCTTGTAGTGTAAGACTGGGACTATAGTGAGTCGAGCTTCAATTCCTGAAAACTCTTCTCACAGGAATCTAACCACTGAAACTTAATCTTCTTTTAGGTCAGTCTAGACATAAGGGATAAAATAAATGATAAACCCTCAACAAAATAGCAGTAATAGCCAGCTAAACCCAAGAAACTTCTAATGTCTGATGGAGAAATGGACCTAGGCCAGTTTCTTACTACTTCAGTCTTTTGGGGATTGACTCTAATGCCATCGGAGGAAATAATATGACCGAGAAAGGCTACTGATCTTAGCCAAAATTCACACTTGCTGAATTTGGCAAATAATTGATGATCTCTAAGTGTTTGCAAGACAATTCTAAGATGATCTACATGGTCATCCTCACTCTGGGAGTACACAAGGATATAATCTATGAATACTATGACAAATATATCTAGATAATTTTCGAACACTCTATTCATGAGGTCAATGAAAGCTACTAGGGCATTGGTTAGCCTGAAAGACATGAATAGAAAGTCAAAATAACCTTAACAGGTTCTGAAAGTTGTCTTTGGAATATCACATTTCCTTACTTTAAGCTGATAGTAGATGGATCTAAGGTCTATCTTTGAGAAATAACTTTCACCTTGGAGTTGATCAGATAGGTCATTAATTCTAGGAAGAAGGTATTTATTCTTAACTGTGACCTTATTTAGCTGACGATAGTCAATGCACATTCACAAAAAATATCTTTCTTTCACATGAATAGGATGGGAGCGCCCCATGGAGAAACACTGGTCCTTATGAAACCTTATCTATAAGATCTTTAAGCTACTTCTTTAACTCTTTAAGTTTGACTGGAGCCATACGATAAGGGGGAATGGATATGGGCTGAGTATCTGGAAGAAGGTCAATGCAAAATTCTATCTCTCTATTGGGAGGTACCCTTAGGAGATCTTCTGGAAAAACTTTAGGAAACTCATTCACCACTCGGATGGATGAAATTGTTAGAGTCTCAGACTTAGTGTCATTAACTCAAACTAGATGATAGATACACCCTTTAGAAATCAACATTCTAACTTTAAGATATGATATGAAATAACTTTTGGGAGACACTAAATTACCTGACCACTCGAAGACAGGCTCATCTTGGAACTAAAACTTCACCACTCAGGTACGACAATCTATGGATGCATAACAAGAATGGAGCCAATCAAAACAAAGAATAAGATCAAAGTCAACCATATCAAACTCTATTAGGTCCGCTAACATGACATTATGAATTACAGTGATAGAAAACCTTTCATAGATCTGTTTAGCAACAACTGACTCACCTATTAGGAAGAAACCAAGAAGGGTTCAGGGATGTTTTCAGTACTTATCTCAAAATTTACTGCACCTACTAGGGTAACATAAGAGAAACTCGAGATAGGGACTAACAACACATAAAAATCAAGGTAAAAGAAACAAAGCATACCAGTACCAATATCTAGTGAATCCTCCTGCTCCTGATGGGATGGTAAAGCATAAAATTAATTATGGCATTGACTGCTACCAGTACTGGATGATATACCCTGAGGAGAAGTTGGCCGACCTAGACAAGATGGTGCACTAGTAGCCTGA
The DNA here is from genome assembly GCF_002878395.1 of Capsicum annuum. Classification (NCBI taxonomy): domain Eukaryota; kingdom Viridiplantae; phylum Streptophyta; class Magnoliopsida; order Solanales; family Solanaceae; genus Capsicum; species Capsicum annuum. The sequence goes on from NC_061114.1 coordinate 77,900,113, forward strand.
GTCTGGGGTCGAACATCTTTGTTTCCCTATCTAGCATACAGGCAATCTTTGATTCTGTGACCCGGCAGGCCACAACCATAACAACCTTTTTGACCCCAAAAATACTCACCTGGATGGATCTTACCATACTTATCACACGAAGGATAACTTGGCCTACCACTCACAATATTCTGAGATCTGGACATAGAAGACTTACCCCACTATTCCTGCCTATTTATGGGTGCAAGAGCACTGACTTAAGACTATGAAGGAATAGATGAACGATTCTGAAATTATGAACAATTTCCTCTTTAAGATCTAGCCTGGCCATACTCAAACTACCCTATTCTAGCCTTTTTATATACTCTCTCTCATTTCTTTAACTTCTGTACCTTAATCTACTGAGCATGTATCATCAATTTATCAAGATCCATGTCTCTAATGATCATAGTAGTCCTGCACTTGTTAACTACCAACCTAGACATACCGGTCACAAACTTACTCATGCTTGACCTAGGGTCAGCCATCTGATTAGTGGCATACTTGGACATCTGGTTAAACTTGATCCAATACTCCTTCACTGTCATTGAGTCGTGCCTCAGGTTCATGAACTCTTCTATCTTAGATTCCCTCATCTCACGTGGGAAGAACTTGTCTAAGAATGCATCCTAAAATATCTGTCAAGTCATGGGAGCTGCATTCTCCCTTCTACTTTTCTTCCATATTACTACCCAATCATATGCAATATCCTTCAGCCTATAGGATGCTAATTCTATACTCTCTTCTTTAGAAACATACATAATTCAGGTGATCTTCTTTACCTCATCTAGAAAAAATTGTGGGTCCTCACCTACTTTCGACCCAAAGAATTCCGACAGGTTCATGCTCATAAAATCTTTAATTTTGGTTGCGGCTATGTCCTCATATTGCTGAAGTGGGACTGCAGCCTGACGGTTTCCTTGAACATTAGCTATCACAGCTTGGGCTAGCACCTGAATGGTATCCCAAAACTCTACATATGACACACTCATTCAAAGGATGTACGGGTTGAGGTGATTGGTTATTATTTCTGTATGCGTTTGCTCGACAAGGAGGAATTTTTTGTCATGTGAAAGCACAAGTTAGAAGTAGATAGAGAGACTGAATGTATGATAGATTATGAAAGAAAAGATAATTTCCTAAAATGCTCCATAGCCTCTTGCTCAAATATGTGGCACGCTTCACACCAATGATCAAGACTCTACGTAATGCAGCTTGTCTGACTCCCTAGGACTTTCTAAACTTTAGGCTATGATACCAATTTTTTAACACCCCAAAATTTGATTTCTCAGGATGCCACACGGTGCTCTGAACTACAAGTAGTCCTGAGCTAACCCTGGCTGCCTTCTACTAAATCTGAATCTCAAAATAGGGGAATATGAATGTAAAATCACAATAAATGTAGAAAACTATCTGAATTATCTATGTATATCTGAAAAACTAATCTCATCAGTCTAATAAAGTAAATAATAAAAATCTGAATACTACAACTAAAATCTAAAATTAAATCTAGTAGTCCAACAAGCCTCTACTGACAGAAACTAGAGAGTCATTGGGACAGGCCCCAGCTGTCTCAAACTATCTGAAATGAATATTGAATCATTAACTAATAAACTAGAAATCTGAATAGCTAAGTCCCCAAACTATGATGACTCACCAACTGCAGAGATATGGATGACATGCTCAGAAATCACTCACGCTGCTAAGACTAAGCCACTGAACCTACATAATGAGACAATGTAGCACATAAACGTATATGTGGATCAGTACTTTGGGAATATACTGAGAACATGGGGGTGAATGTAATAAGTAAACAATATCATCAAAATTTATAAAATCATGCATGGTAAATGTAAATGACTCACATAGTCTTGAGTAATCTTAAACTGAGGATCATAAATTATGAACAATAAACCATAAAATATAAATCTTGTGAGCCATTACAGTCAGTTAAAAAATTTGTTCTTTCTGAAACTACTAAGTTATCTTGTTACCTGTAAGTGAAATACTTTATCTTTAGTCTTTAAGAATCTTAAAAAAACACAGCTTCTAATACATATACTTTTATCGTAGGGCTTTAAACCAATAGACTATTTTAAGATTAGGCGACTTTTTTGGGAGATTTTTCTAACTGACATAAACCATATGAGCATTCATGGATTCCAATGTCTTACCCACTTTAGGGATAGTTGTTCTACCCTTGCCATCGGAATAAAACTTCTTAAGTGATCACAATCTTAGTCATCGACGTAGAAGTGGGAATAATTTTAATCCTTCGGGGGTACGTAGTTTTGGGTCATGAAACCCTTGTAACATACCCATCTCAATGCTAAATACTACACCTATTCTTATCTCAAAGTATTATGAAATCCACTTCAAAATAGCACAAGGGTTTACAAGAAAACCAATTATGCTCTATCTTTTCTTAAAATCTCAAGTTATTTGAAAAATGTGGATTATTTATTTTAGCTTAGAACTAAAAGGTCAAATCTTTATCAAGAATCTGAGAATAATCTTATCATAGGGCGCTCATAGCACAAATAATCTTGAAATAGAAATCTCTAATTAGGGATTAATGACCCATGCATTAAACGCATGTCAAAACATCTAAATCACTTCAAATCTCATAATCTTTTAAATAGCACTATTGGGTATAAACCCAACTTCAATTTCATGAGAAATCACATAAAATTCAGTAAGTATGTAATTAAAATAAGTTTTGGGCACAAGGATGAAAGGATTATCCTTGTTGAAAAACCCCACATACCTCAATTTGTGAACTAGATGCTAAGACTTGAATCTTGGATCTCTATTGATGCTTTTAAAGTTGAATTTTTTTGAGTTCTTGAGTTGGGAATTCTTAATCTTGAATTTCCTTGGAGAATTAATGGAGAAATTAGGTTTTCTTGGGGAGAAAGTTTGAGCTTTAGGGTTTTCTTTTGAGAGAGAATTGATGAAATAAGAATAAAGTTCTTTGGAATATGCTTAATTCTTTGTTTAAGACAGATTGGGGCCTTGGGTATTAACCAAAATACCCCTTTTAATATTTAAATAAAACTGGAAAAAACAATATTTTTTGAACTAGGTGGCCACCGCGACGTGCCACTTTCGTGGTGTCTCAATGGAAATTGACAAATAGGAATTGGGTTTCCTCCGGGAAGCGTCACCATTGTTTTGCCCCTTTGGAATGCCATTTTGTCTACTGGCGCATGCGCCAACATCGCATTGGTCTACTGGAAATAGACAACTGGGAATTTGGACCTCTCCATGATGCGCAAAAATTGCAGAGTCTCATTGGAAATTGACAATTGTGATTTTACACTTCTCCGTGATGCGCTACAGGCCCAAATCACGGTGTTTTACGGCTAAAACTTAAAATAGCCAAAGCGTATTACTAGGTTATCAAATTTAGGCAAATCTTATATCATTGGAAAGCTAATTCAATTTCCTGTGCATTGGAGGGTCTAAAATTAGAAAATTGGACATGTATGGAAAGACATTCTTTCTTGAAGCTAATACTTGACATTCTAGATGTCAAATTGAGTTATGAAAAGTATGGGGTATTACAAGTACATTGTCTACCCTTAGCATATTCATACGCCACTCAGCTATAACTTCGGTAAGTCCTCATTAGTTAAGGACTAGTTATCTTATTAGTTGTTAAGTTCAGCACTTTATCTTGTTTAAGTTAGTAAGAGTTTGTTGGGGGCTTGTCCCAAAAACTCATCATGTTTAGAGGCTTTCAGACAATCATATAGTTAGACATGTATTGTTCACTTTCATGGAGTATTTCATATAGTATTTTCCTTGACTTTATGATTGTTCTTTATTGGTTTATTTCAGTTAGATTCCACCCAGTATTTTTGTACACTCTTTTAGTATTTATTTCATAGGCTTGGCCACGGGTTAGCTTAGGGTCACTTGTGACTCTAACCACAGTGTTACGACTAGGTGGTAGTCTCGGGTCATGACAATATAAGTCCATAATTAGCCAATGAAATAATATTAAAATAAAAATAAATTAAACAGCGAGTCTAAACAAATAATACCTAATTGGGGCCCCATAAACTTCAAAGAGTTAGTCAACACTCAGAAAAAACTATCATAGTGTATACTTATGCAACCTCTGTAAGGCTGATAGATATAAGCACCTAACAATATACTGGTGATAAGTAATGCATATGATTGAATGAATGAAAAGTAATCATAGTACCATAACTGATCCAACTTCTATAACATACCAGTGTATACACCTCATCCAGCTCAATAGTTCACAAAGGAAGGACCTACAGTGACTTTTCTTATTTGACACGATGACTCATGGATAAAGAGGTCACCTAAAGTATTTGGGAATACCTATATACATTGACCTATTCTAAATCAAAGATTTCCAATAGTCATAATCATAAGTCTAATATTTCAACTATTGGAGATATATATATATATATATATATATATATATATATATATATATATATATAATAAATGCATGAACTCAAACAATGGCTAAAAGAGTGTTAGTCTATAAATCTATCTCCTGATTGAATTTGAGACTAAAATAAACATGATATAGAAGAACGAGTCATAATATCTCTCAACCAAAAGTAATGGATAGTGTTAAAAGAGTGATTAAACCATAGATCATAGTCTATCTCAGTCTAATTTCCAAAATCCCATAAATCATCTATTAATGTATTCTCTTTATAAAAAAAATATTTAAAAGTTGAAAGTGAGAGATAATCACTTTTGGTAAAATAGTAGTAAAATCATGATTTTGATTGGAGTCATACCACTAAGTAAGCATGAATGGACCATAATATGTGCATACCATCACCAGTATCAAAACAACATAACCATAAATATCTAAACATCATTAGATTAAGGCTACGTCCTTTACAAGGATAGAATGCTTACTTGGAGTCCAACTTTATGAAACTATATCCTAAGGACCAACTATATATAACTAGTCTAATACTACTACTATAATGTAGGAAACTATGATAATACTCTAAGTCAAATATTAAATCGTATACTAAAGGATACTAAGCATCAAATGTGGTTAAGATACTTATGATCTTGGGTGATAGGCTTATATCATTATACACGTATTTAATTTTAAGGGTGAGTTCACCCTTCTATCCCCAACAGTAACAATAACATATAGAGTGTATTCCTATAAAGTGAAGATTAGGAGGGTAAAGTGTGTGCAATCCATACCATTGCCTCAGATAAGATAGAGAGGTTATTTCCAACAGACCCCCGACTTAGGATAGATAATAGTATAACAAACAAAATACATAAAAGCACACATCAAAATGGAATAACACACTTCTAGATAATACAGGAAATAGAACAACCACAAGATAATATTATAAACTATCTATTAAAATTATATATATCACTAAGAGACCATAAAGAAGAAAATATTAGCGCAAATACAAATAAAGCTCCCTTCCCTACTATTTTGGAAGAACACCTAACTACTAACCCTCTAACTTAATATATATCCTCTGCACCTTCCTATTAAAAGTCATTTCCTTTGTAAGTTGTAATTGCTCCATATCATGCCTATTCACCTCCCTCCAATATTTCACCCTTTTATCCCCAAACTCCGAAATTAGTCTACGTCATGGTATCCTACCCATAGTCAATCCTATCATCCTTACCTAATATGAAATATATATTATACACTATCTTATGATGAGTAGTAGAAAAAACACTACCTCGATGTCGAACCACATGCCTTGAGTCATCCATGAATCTCCCACATTCGCTCTACAATACTTAAATGAATTTAGCTATCAAAAAAGCCATCTACATGTCATTAGTAGTAAAATGAGGCCCATATTTCTATATAAAGGGTTAGGGCAAATTTTGATCAAAAACAAGCTGGTGAGTACCGCAAATAGAATCTAAATTTAAATCCATAACGAGGTCCCTTAAAGGACAAAGAATGTGTACTCAAAAGTTAAGCACAATCGGACCATAAATTAGGGCCAGAATCAGCCCTTAAGGTATATGGATTTAAGGACCTAATTTCTAATAATTTACAATAAACTGGGAGATAAATTGGCGTGATAAATAATGGGAAATGACCAAGGAGCGTAGGCTAACTTACCTTAGATTCAATGGATGATTTTTCACTCTATCCGTCTCTTCATGCCCTCAAAATGGTGGAAAATCATGGAAACAATATTGGAATATAGAATAAAGAAAGGGGATTTAACAATCACCAAGTGCTGATAAAGTATCCACTTATCCAATTAAGCGTCTACGTCTTAAATGGTAAAAGCTCGCTAAATAGGTTAGGCACCAGAGATACGGGCATCACTAAAGCGGTCTACTAGCTACTAAAGTGATGTCTGCATAAGCTATCTTTCACTTCTAAAGAAATGTTTACTTAAGAGGTCCTTTACTGCTAAAGCAGACCTTAGCTAAAGGGTCAAGGTTGAAAAATGGCTAAGGGTTGCCAACTAGACTAGCATTTAAGTGGAACTTTGACCATTAAAGAAGTCAAATAAGATATCAAGCATAACATTTTTCTATGTCCAAAATAGATTCTGATTGGGTGCTCAAGATAAGTATGAAACTCCGTGCGCACAAATGAGCTATTCTACCATAACAAATTCAATAATTTAGACTCAGTATAACCATTAAAACTTTAATACGGGATCGATTCAACTAAATATAAGGACCACATATTTAGTTTCATTTTTTATATAATCCACCTAATGGCCCAAAATGAGTTTGGAAGCCTCAAGACTTGAACAAGGATCCTGTAGCCTAAAATCAAAGTTCTAGAGTTAATGTCACTATTAAAATTCTCATCCCAGCTTGTTTACTAAGTTTTTTAGTTTGAGACCAATTCCTTAATAGATATTCTCCAAAATAGTAAAATACGCCTAAAACCCAAATGAACTGTTCAATAACTAAACCGACAGCTCTTGCAAGATATAATTGACTTATAGGTGCTATAAGAAGGCTCAAAATTCCAAAAATTCAAGTAATAACAAAATAACCTAGAAGATTATTACATAAACCTAACCCTAAGAGCCAACAAGGATAATAAAATCTCTCCAGTAGTACCATCCCCATCTAAATTAACATCATCACCATTATCTAAGGATAATTTATTTACAGGATGTGGACCCTCTATATCTCTTACTCATTGGTTTTGGTTGACTATAGAAATATTATTAACACATCGTCCATACATAAAATCAAACAACTCATCATCACTCAGATCTTTATTGTCATTGTTTTGCACATGGCCAGGTGCATCTATATTTTATTGGTTTAATTAGGTGGTAGCAAGTGTAAGCAGTCATTATGCTTCTTGTTGGGAATCCATATTTCTCCTTTATGTCCTATGGATTTCAGGATTATAATGTAATAGTAGATTACCTAAAGGATTAGTACTTGGATACATAATTGATAGCCTACAAAAAAAAGAATAACAAATAAAAGTAAAACTAGGAAATGAGATAAAATCAAATGACATACAAACTTAATTGACAATTGTATCCCCCCAACAACAATGCCAAAATTTGATACACCCAAACTACAACTCAGTTTTAAAAAATTATAAGTAGTCTTCGACAAATATATAACCCAGTAGAGCTTGGGGTAGAATCACACATGGAATAAGGTATTAAGTAATACGTATGTATTTTAAGTAACAATCAGTCGACAATTTCCATGTAATAGGAGTTTCACATTGAAAAGTAAATAAATAGTTGTTCTTGAGTTAAACTTTAAAAGTTAAATTTGTAAAATATAAATAAATGAGAGAAAACAACTAGGATTGTGCTCACCTTGTTGTTCCATCACTTCCTGGTCATGTAAGATATGATTTTACAACAGCATATGTAGTTATAAGGAAATCAATCTCAATTTTTCATCTAAATGTTTTACAACCTATTTAGATGATTTTTTAATTAATTTTTTTAACATAAAGTGATGAGATTATAATTTGATTAAATCCTCCAGATACTAATCTTGTTAAGGCATTGATTTTTATTTAGAGGTTCGAAACTCTGAATTCTTGTTACTATAAGTTTTTCCTAATATTAACCTCTTTACTAAACCAAGTAAATTTTTAGGACTTGTTCTAAAGTTTGCAATCACTATGAGTTTGTTAAATTGAAGGTAATAGCAATATAATCTCAATGTTAATACAAATTTAGCAACACATGAACCCTAGAAGTTAAATTCCAACAAGGATCCCACAACCTTATACATGGGGTTTTTAGACACTTATGACAAGAAAAGAGTTGAAATAGCTAAATATTATATTACATGGACTAAAACATACAATGTAGAAATTTAGAATTCAAATCAATGATCGAAGCCAAAAATCTTGTATTTTTTTCCCTATGAAAGTTTTTTCTCTAAGAAAAGATGCGTGAAAAATATCTGGGTATGGAAGATGCATATTCTAAAATCAAGACTAAGCATTTATTGGCTCTAATAAAATGGGAATTTGAAATTCAAATCATAGCTACCACTTTACCTTTTGTGGATCATATAACCGGGCATCAGAGCACTGATGATTCATTGCATGAATCATCACCAAATACCATCTTAGGTAATCTTCTATGTAAATGTTTATGGGTAGAACAAAGGTCGTTCAGGAACCTAAAAGTCCATCAACAAGATTGTTGCCTATCATGGTCTCTTGAGTGATTTTATTCTATGCAAATGGCAGGGTTGACGGTCCATCGAGGCCCTTATGTCCTATCAGCTAGACATTCATCCAGCTTTAGATTTCTAACCTTTTTTTAGATTGAAGTATGATGGGATAGCCTGTCAGTTACTAACAGTTAGTCAACAACACCATCACATTACACTTGTAACAGAAAGCTTCATTTTCTATCAATGGTCTTGATTACTAATAGTAAATAGAAAACACAATAAAAACACCAATGTCTGCTTGAAAACATGTAATTATCCTTATCTATAGATTTTAAATGTACCATCATAAATTGGTATATCATTGAGAAGCCTTATAATGTACCTATACCAAGAGACTTGCAAATAAGGTTGATTTGAAATATGAGATTGAGATAGTATGAGTATATGAGTTGTGAACCCCCTATGGATACTACCTATTAGCTACAAGATAGATGGATGTATAGGAAAATATATGTCATAACCTTAAAAACATTCATTATCATCCTATCATTATCACTACTTAGAATTGCATCAATTCTATTGCATTATAATCCTTTGTATGGTTTGGTATTATGTTAGTATTTAATCTTGAATCATATTTCTATTTTAGGACCTTCTTTTTTAGATGGTTTTTAAGAATTCATTTTACTCCATTACTTTATCCTATATCATTATATACTAATTTGGAGGTTGGAATATTTTATACTAGGTATGGCTGAGGCTTAATAGGAGAGATAGATGTAGCCCATGTTGGTAGTATGAAATACACTCATATATATATGTGAATTCTATCATTGTTTTCATCCTATATTGCTTGGTTGACTATAATTTATTTTCCTTATTTTATTGAACATAAATAAATAGGGTTGACTCACTTAGATTAGTGTGTTTATCCAAGTTTTGGTAAATCTGTTGATCGTTGTGTTGGGTTACCCACATAGGATGAAAAGATGTAATTATGACGTATAGATTGGTTGGGGAAAACCCTAGGTAGTTGGGATAGTAGTTCTTTCCATTTCCTTTGATTAGGGTTAGTTATCGATAATTCTCGCTAAGTACATGTGGTTTCATGCTCACTCTGGTTTCTCTTTTCTATTTCTTGTTATTCTGCATAGCCCGTTTGGGTACTGGATTGAGCAGCAGCTTGCAAATTATTTTCTTCTAGCATTGATATTGAAAAGATTAATTTAGTTCAAGCAAGATCCATGAATACTAAGAGCTCTCTTTATTTATCTAATACTTACTTGTATTTAAGATACTAAAGCTATTATTATCATTCCATATTTATAGTCATGTACTGATGGAAACCAGACCTAGGATTTCTATAGGAGACTCGTTTCTCATATATATATATATATATATATATATATATATACATGACAAGTGTCATCATGGGGATAGATTAGGCTTACTTGTCATGGTAGATTTGACAAGTAGGTTTGACGAGTTTCTTCATGTACCTATTTTTTATCATGAAAAATTGATATTAAATCCCTAAGTTCATTGGTCTCATGAGTAAAAACCAATTCAAGTAAAGTCTTGTGGATTAGTGTGCAAACGTTTGTTATCTATTTTCAAGAGGCTACATGACTTTAGTTGATTATCATTCCTTTATTTTGGTTTTTGTATTTGGAGCTTTGTGTTACTCAATAACTTCTTGTTCACTCTCTCACATATGTTTAATAGATATTTCTTATTTCTAGAAATTTTGAGCCTATACCTTCGATGCACAGAAGGAGTATAATTTGAGAGAGAGGTTATATCGAGTGTCTAAACTTGCTTGAGGTAAGGTTAGAGATATATCTTCAAGGTTTAGGGTTTCAAGTGGTAGTAGGTGTCACAACCAAACTTCTTGAGTCAACATGGTACTTACTATAACCCATCAGTAGGCAAGCCACTACCGGTAGTCTAAAACACCTAGTAACAGACTACTCAATATACATAAAGAAAGAATGTGGAATAGATAAAATAGAAGAATAAAAATATATAATGAAGTCCCAAAACCCAGTGGTATCATGTAATGCCCCGAATCTGGCACTTGGAACATTACACAATGCTCAGGACCCCGAAGGACCACAATCTAACCCATGACTGATATCTGCAACTGAGCACTGAATAATATACTGTAATTATGCGGACTATAAGATGTAAGGTCATAAGTTTAAAAATTAAACTAATAATGAATATAAAACAATGTCTTTAAAGGGGGTATAACAACACCCAAAATTGAAATAAATTGTCTGAAACATATTGTAGTTTGAAAGCCTCTAAACTGTTTGAAATTTGTGGAGTTGATGGGACATGTCCCCAACTAACTCCAAACTACTGAAATACTAAAGTAATAAAATAACCATGCTATCCTTGAATGATGAGGACTCACTGCTAGTCTGGCTGCTGAACGTCTGATCTACTAAGGATGCTCGGGAGCTCGTACTTCTAAACTTTTGGTATAAAATACCATAGCGCAAATGCATCAGTACGTTGAATGTACTGGTATGCAAGTGAGTTGGCTGAATTTAATGGTTCATAGAATGAACAATACTAAATGGCTGAATAACATGAACGTGAGAATACATACATGAGTAAGTGACTGTGACTGAGATCGTGTTAACACTGATACATGAATTCCAATAACGTGAATTTTCTGATATCTGAGCACTTATACTGGGATACTCAATGACTAAGTCTATTGGGTATTGAGGAACTGATGTCGTACTACTGATAAAGGAATGACTATTTCTGAGAGTTTTGATTATGAAAAACTGGTCTGATTGACTGTATTTGACAGACCTAAAATTTGAATACTGGTAACATAAATTTCATATATTTAATATACTATTAACTGGATGACTATGTCTGACAGTCCTAAAATTTGATAGAACTATTTGAGTTCCATACGAAGCTGAGCGACTGTATCTGATAGTCTTGATTTCTATAGAACTGGACTGAGTTCTATTCTAAAGACTGAATCTGAAATTGAAACTATGGGAGGTAATCATCTATCCGACATGCCCCAAATAAAGAAATATAGCTGAGTTGGGTCCAATCTGTAACCCATTTTGGAAGGGTGTCAATACTGCGCCACTTGTAAGGACAAGTTGTAAGTGATCCCTAATATAGCAAGTACTTAAAGAAGAATCGTGGGACCCTCATATAACAGGTTAATTCACCTTATCTACCCTCAAAATAGCAAGTTTAATGTCTCAACCTGCCCTGTCTACGTAGTTTTGGAGCACAAGGACTGCTTCTAAGAATCTCACCCTCTAATAACAGATGATTTCCCATCCTTGGGCTCACTCGATGCTAACTTGGACTCCCATCTAAATAGACACTAAACATAATTAACTGAACTGAATTGGACTGAGTTCATAGAGTTCCATTGACTGACGAAATACTCCAGAGATTACTGAATTACTGAGTTTACTGAGTTTTCCTGAGTCACATGATTGACTGAATTCTACTGCACATGGCTTGATTAAGGATATCATGAAAAAATGATAATGGCTCTAGGCATACAGCTAAATTGCCGGGTACATGTATCCCCAGTACTTGATAGCATGAAACTGACAAAGCATGACATTCTTGAATACATAACCAACACCAACAATCCATAATATAATAAGTTGGGAATTTCATGAAGTACATGGTTATCATAATCTTGTACATGGAAGGAATGCATATAATCAATGTCATAATTCCATATTCTAGCATCATGAGCATTTCAACAACATCTATATTGTACATCAATAGCATGGGAATCATTTGAACATAAGGGTAAAACATGAATCCATCACTTAAGTCACAATTGAACTATATTACATTATTTCTAGTCTTATAGCCATTTTAACAAACACCTTACATGCACCACTTAGGGTATAAGTATAATCATCAATTAACACCTCATAAACCACTCAATTCATGGATTTAAACTCATATACTAACGTAATTCCATAAAACACATTGAGATTCCAACTTGGGAACCATACAACAACAATCACATAAACTTAATCAACCCATAACATAATATTCATAATACATGATTTAAAACTTGATTCTTGAGCTTCATGGGTGAAAGGAATCCATGATGAACACTATTCATACCTGAGTTAATGAATTTGGAAGGATTGATGGAGAGTTCTTGTTATTTGTCCCTTGAATTTGAGAGTTAGGGTTCTTGCTCTTGAGTAGAGTTGATTTTAATTTGAAAGACTAATGCAAAAGTGAGAAAATAATGCACCCTTAGGGTTGAATCACATTATTGGGAGGAATTGAATTCATGGGAAAAGACAAAATGGCCCCTGGGATTTAATATCACAAAAACTGAAAAATTCCTAATTTTCATCCTTGGCGTGACATGCCACTATTGTGCCAAGCCACTGGAACTGGACAATTGGGAATCTGCATGGTGGCGCAATGCAAAGCTATCATGTTGCCACTATGTTTATGACCTGGAAGTGTGGCGCGACGCAGAGAAAATGAGAAGATTCACCTGAAAAAAACAATTGTGAACTGGGCCTTTGGCGGAATGCACCACTATCGCGGAGCAATACTGTAAATTGACAATTCCCATTTATGTTGGCTCCGCGATGCGCTAATGGCTCAGGTGATCACTGTCTCACTAAAAAGGCTCTAACAGTTTGCCATGTGTCGGATTTGGGCAAATTATTATCGATGGAAAGCTTATTTAATTTCCCACACAAAAAAAAAGTAAAAATCTAGAAAATTATACATGTATAAAATTGGATTCATCGTTTAAAGAAAGTCTTTAATATTTTTGTGATGATTTTAAGCTAGGTAGAAGTACGGGGTATTACATGTCAGTACAAGAGCTTCTACATAACAAGAATTCAAGGTTAAATACAAATGAATATACTGATACAACTTATCTCCAAATATAACATAGAGACTAGTACAATACATTGGAGGGAGGAAAGTAATACTTCATACGTTAGGAGCTCACTCTAAATCTCCAAACCATGGTTTCTCTACAAGACATAGACATCAATGGCGATAACTCATACTATGATTTACAAGCTGTAGAATTATTGTATGAATACCAAATGAATGGTACTCAGTAGGCAACGCCGACTGAGCTCCAAAGATAAAGCAGATATGTACAATATATAAACAGAATCGAAAACTATGCCTAATTATCTATCCACATTATAAGACATCCAATAAGACTATAAGGATAAATTATCCTATTTATGTCCAAGATACTAATATATCAAGGCTAAGGAAGTAGTATAAATTCACTATCTTATTCCTAGAATGGATAGAAACATATAAGAATATAAGGCCAAGGAATGAGAATATAATCTAAGTAAATGAAGGAACAGAGGGATATAAGATAATACCATAGCTATAAATAGCTATGTATGCATAAATATATATTTATATATCCAAGGTCTACTCAAAGTATAGCCTGAGTCATTAGACTAGCTATTTAAGACCTCATAATTATAGCAGGAACTAGTGCTAGAATACTCAGGGTTCTAATCCATATATTTCATGATGAACTAATGATGTATAATAATGAAGTCGTAGGATAGGATAGTCTAGACTCATACCTTGATCTCAATTCCAAATTAATGACCAATCTGTCATAAGCTAGACATAACAAAGATCATAATAATGATAATAACAACATCAATAACAGTGTGAGTAATTGACTATTTTAAGTAATAAAATGCCTAACCGAGACTATACATACCCCAACACCCCTAGATCAGAAGGTTCAATTAACATACAACTACATAAGACATAGTCATCACCCATATCTATGTAGCCCTCCCATACGAGTTAATAAACATAGGCACATACTGGTGATAGGAAATGCACATACAAGAATAAATTCAAGGCAAACAATCAATAACCCAATCTCATTACTAGAACTATCTCCATCATCATAGTTAATGTTTAGCCTTGCCGGGTATATATAGTTGCCATACATAGCACTAGCTAGAGTCAAACTGGTATATGTGCATATAGGCACATTAATATAACCATCCGCTGGCCTTACAGCGAATCAATATCTTCACCACAATATCCTCCATCCTTGCCTGGTACCATCACATCATCATAACATCCTCCAGCCTTGTAAAGTATCCAATCATTATCACAATATCTTTTAGGCCTTTCCAGGTATCATCATATCATCATAACAACCTCTGGCCTAGTCTGGTATTATCATATCATCATAATATATAAGTTAATATCAATAATAAAGTGCAAGTCAATGAGGGGTAAAGTAATGAAACAACCCCACAAGAGATAAAGTAAAGACTGACCCCCATGAGGGCTAAAGTAAATAAACATAAAGAGAGAAGAGAGGGAGAGTAATATCCATAATTCAGCTTTCATTATTAATGTCATAATATCAATCAAGCATATTTCTCTGTCCCATGCCAACGAGATGTGTATCTGGATATGATAGGTTTAAGGGCTCAAACCGTAGCTAAAAGAGCTTTGATATGTAAGTTTGTTGCCCAGAGTAATCTCTATGGCTAAATCATTTTAAGGGTGTAGAAATATTTGGAATCTCTTACTACTGAAATAATTAGTAGTATCAAATCATATACCAAAATCTATCTCGGTCAAGTCTTTAAACAACACTATTGATCTCTTTCATATATATGTTATTCATTAAAACAAGTATTCATTATTATGAAAAAAAACCATTTTAAGGTTGAAAGTGGGATTTAACCCTTTTTTAGTGACAACAAGAACAAGATTATAATCTATTTGGAATCTTATCAATCATCAATGCAACAATCATGAATGTACCGAATCTATGTTTGGCATCACTAGTAGTCATACATTGGAACTAGAAGCCTTGATATGTTAGTAAACTACAATCATATCCTTTACAAAGATAAAAACTTCTAGGGTGGTCAACTCATGTTAGTACACGTCCTTGGGCCCAATAAGGTGTTCGAAATAATCCTAACATCATAATCATGTACTTTAGCCCACATACATATCTAAAATTCATATTAATAACCATGTATGTAAATCATTTGATGTCTATGGGCCATAGCATATTATCGAGGCATAACATCCCTATATGCCATAATGCATATCTATAATTATCTCACATATTGGAGGCATCTCACTTCTAAGAGGCATAATACATCGATGAAGCATAACTCATAACCATAAGGCATGTCACATCTATAAGAGATCTTATCTTTATAATTCATATATCATAAATATAAGGAATATCATCTCTATAGGCCAAATATCATATCTAATAGGAATAAACAACTCTTAAGGACCAATCTCATATCTAAGAAGAAATAGCATTTCCAAAGGCCCATTATCACGTCCATAAGGAATATATTGTCCATTAGCCATTAATCAACAATCCAGGGTAAGGCATCACAATTTACAAACCCAAAAAGTGAACTTATTATAAATGTTCAATAGATTTAACTAGGCCTAACATTTGTAACTAAGTCCACAAGGGAAAGCACAAGTCTTGGTGTAAGGTAGGCCAAAAGAACCGAATTCTAACCCTCAATATCCATATTTAGGCAATTTACACCCCAAACTAGGCTAATGTATCTACTTCAACTTCTTGATGTCAAGTAAGCCATAATAATCCTAAGATAGGAACATCTTCTAGAAGCTTAGCCACTTAACATAACTCCACCAAAATTAAGGTTTTAAGAACACCACAATAGCCCACATGAGGTCAAATATACTAATCGCATTTCCAACACTTAAACCACATCCATAAGCTAGCATTACATTGCATCCATGCTACAAATTTGTCCAATCTAGGGAGAAATAAATAGGATTCTAAAGGGGTATCAAGCATCCTATCTTATGGGTACAAATCTTCATCTAATCCCTAAGCTTTAATATTCAACACAAAGTCATTCTACTCATAGCTAATATTAACATTCACATTCATATGTAATATATATCACACATCATCTATTAAGAAGTGTAGATATAATCCTACCTCAAAGCTTAACTATAAATCCTTACATCATTCACCAATTTCCATCTTCACTTTAAAATCCCAAAATGCCATCACACTATCAAAATTGTGATCCACTTATCAATATAAGAATAATGATACTCAAGTAGGTTCCACTTATGGAAATCATGTTTTCAAGGTCAACCTAACTTTTATATCTTAACAAGGAATCGTAAAACTCAAGAAATATGTGAAAACAAAGCTAATTTTGGGCTAAAATCAACCCCTAAGCAATATTAGGGTTTTGAGTCTAGAACTAAGAATTTCATGATAAAAGTAATGAAATCTTACCTTAATACAGATGATAATCATGATTAAAGATGTTCATAAAACTCCTAAGTTACCCAGAAGACTCATCTTTTAATTATCATGCACATTAGGGTTTTTGGATCTCAAGGATGAAGAGAAAATAATCAAAATTATGACTTAGGGATCGATTTTTAGCCCTTTCAGGCATGGAGATATGGCTATCACCACGCTTAGGATTGTAATCACCCATGGTAGATCACCATAGGTCTCACCACTATTACTATAGTGTGATCATGGTACCTTTTGTGTGATCACAATACACCAAACATCAACATACTTGGAAAATTTTCTATGTTCCAACAATGCCTCGAGACTCGTTCAAAATTTGGTTTTCACAAATGAACTATGTAACTACACTACATTAGA
The DNA here is from genome assembly GCF_002878395.1 of Capsicum annuum. Taxonomy (NCBI): domain Eukaryota; kingdom Viridiplantae; phylum Streptophyta; class Magnoliopsida; order Solanales; family Solanaceae; genus Capsicum; species Capsicum annuum. The sequence goes on from NC_061114.1 coordinate 77,917,466, forward strand.
TTTTCCAAAAAACATTGGAAAAGATATATTTTCCATTCGATGTTGTTAGAAAAAATGTGGGCCATACACTCATATTACCTAATTTTCAATTTCTGACTAATAGGTTGAAATGAGCTTGGGTGCATTGGATCCCAAATAAAAGGTCTACCCAACCTAAAATTGATATTATAGAGCTGCTAGCACAGTCAAAATTCACATACAAGATCAAATCACTAAAGTTTTTCCCTAATGACCATTTAGAACCAGCGAAGACTTCCAAATAGGGAATTTGCTTTAGAAACCAAACGAACTGCCCGGTAACAAACTTTAAGTTCCAGTATGTCATAAATTACTTAGGGCAGCTATAGGAAATCCCTAAGAATACAAATAAATAGAAATATGGAAAATAAAATTAATGTTCATTACAGTAGGTCTAGAGTGTTAGAGGGTTTAGGGTTAGAGCACACACCACCTATGGTAATATCTATGATTAAGGATTATTTGGTTTGGGTGTTAGGTTTCCTTTAATAGATGGCTCCAATTTTGGTTTAACATGCCACTTTAGGGCTCTAGATTCCATATACATATATGATTTCTACTAGTTCTCCTAGCATTAATGAGGCATTACTGAGGATTGCTCCACATCCAATGACATTACCTTTTATGTCCATTAAAGGATAGAGTAGGTATATAGAGTTTATAAGTACAGATCTACCTAATTTTTATGGAGATCCAAGGATTGATGTTTATATATTCATTTTTGTTATAGTGAAAGGTTACACAGGTTGGATTTGGTGGATTATAATTGATTCAAGTTCAATTCATTTTATTTTTTGGGTTATCTAGACAGTTGTAGAGAACCATTGTTAAGGGTAAACTAGTTAAATGATATCTTCATTCATGATATCAGTTTCCTTGAGTTTTGAAGAAATATTTTTATAGAAATATGAGATTATTATAGGCAAGAGGGACCAAGGATTTAATTGTCATAGTGATAGGCATGTTGGAGGTTAGGATATTTATTTTTATGCCTGTATATTATTAGATGAGAGTGGTCATTCAGGTTCTTTAGTCTTATGTCACTGGGCTCCTACTTCTTTGAGCCACTTTTTATGTTGAGGTCTCAGAAACTACAGGTGACATTTTCAATGTATTAGAGAGAGATGCTTCAATAGTTGCTCTTGGAGATAACAAATTTTAATATCATGTTCCACAATATAGACTCAAGGCAAGAGTTTCTGGTGTAATAGTTTCTGGTATGTCTCTTGGTGCATATTTGTTATGCCTTAGAAGTATTTAAGTTCTATATTTTCTTATATATAAGTTATCAAAATGGATTTTGGGTATGATTTATGGATTTTTACTAGAGAAGTTGATATTCTCTACCCCATAGATGTTTCCTTAGTTGTGGATAATATAAATTGATCTTATGTTAAAACTCCCTCAAAGTAAATCACTAGTTTTTGTATGAATTCTTAGGTATTGTAGATTTTGGTGTTTTGGGTATGGTGTCCTTGATTACGTTGTGGAATAGTGGTGGATCGATTCTAGGTTTGGTAAACTTTCAAAATTATAGAATGGACTAGATTTGTGGTTTTGTTATTAAAGATTATAGATTGCCTAGTGGTACTCATTAATGGTGGACATGGTGATAGAATAGACTTGTGGTGTGATTGATTTAAAAATATTGGGAGTAAAAAATTCTAGTTGGATAAGGAATGATTTCAGGCATTTAGGCCTTGTGATTTATTACTTTTGAAGTATTTGGCCCTTGATTGCATGAATACACTATTTGGTATTAAGACACTCTTTTGTCAGATTTGAAGGATTTCAGCTCATAAGTATCTTTTCTTTTTATTTGGAAAGATTTTTGAATAGAAATAGGCACCTAGTTGTAATACCCTGTATTTCCATATCTTAATTTAACTCTCAGGACATGAGTAATCCTATATAAGATTTTTTAAATACTCAGAATTTAGTTTAGAGCTTACCATTGTGGAGAAAATTCAGTAAGCTTTCCAACAATATAAAATTTAACCAAATCCGATACCCGGGTGAAGAGTTATAGCCATTTTTGTAAGAGAGTGTACCACCTGGTACTTCACCGCATCACGGAGAGGGTTCAATTGGTAATTGTAAAAATCCAGTGAGCCATCGTGATCCCACCACATCGCGCTAATACCCAGTTTCCTAATTTTCACTTTCCAGTGTCACTCCGTGATCATGACGCATCGCGCCAAGGGTTAAATTCGTGTACAGTGGGGCACCGCGATTGTACTGCGTCACGCCAAGCTTCAAGTTCCCACTTTTCCAGTTTCTAGTGAGTCAGCGTGATTTCACCGCATCGTGCCAGCATACAAAATCGGGGTTTTTAGTCAGTTTTGAGTTTTGATTCTGAGGGCATTAAAGTCTTTTTTCCTCGCCTCAGTCAGGCTAAACACATAATTAAACCCTAAAAGAGCACTAATTGCTCATTATTTCATTACTTAATCAAGAAATAAATCACCCTCTCAAGAAGGCAGATACCCTAGCTTCAAGAAATCACGGGCAACCCTCAAGAAAATCACCAAGAGCTTCCAGTATTAAAATACTCAGGTATGTTAGGTGTTCTTCTATGGGTTCCTTTCATACATAGAGTCCAAGGATCCATTTTTAAATTTACAAGATTATTGGTTTATGAATTATATGCTTTAAATTGAATTGTATTCATGTTCATGACATTAATTGAGCTTCAATCCATGATTAATTGTAGATTCCATGAAATTGAAATAGCATGTATATTGAATTATGTAATTACCATGTTATAATCCTTGAATTAGCAAGTTTGGGTGTTGTAGTCATAATGTTTACATGTTTTCCATGATTATATTCATTAACTTATCCTCCCATGTGTTTATCGAATGTCCATGTGAATTAACTAGTGAAATCATGACCTGCTAGCATATGTACAAGTTTATGCCCTATAAGTGTTAGATAAAATATTACTATGAATGAATTATGAGCAAGTGGACCTTGGTATGCATTTCAAGATCTTGCTATGCTTTATTTTTTTTATGCTATCGAGTCCTGGGGGTATCTAATACCCAACAATCTAGTTGTTTACCTAGAGCTACAGTAGTTATAGAATAGTCTTAAACATGTCATGTAACAACTATACTCAGTCAGTTATAGAACTCATTGAACTCAATCCAGATCAGTCAGTCAACACGATCAGTAAAAGTTTAGTCAAATCCAGTACAATCTAGTAATCAGTCCACGGTTTATTCAATTAGGAGTAAGATTCCGCACTGAGTGAACCCAAGGATGTGGGTTCCCCTGCCAGTAGAGGGTGTGATCCTTGAAAGTATCCTTTCCATTCCAAAACCATGTACCCAGTGTAGGTTGAGACATTAACCTGCCATTTGAGGGTGTGATGAGGTGTTTTAACTTGCCAGTTGAAAGTAACACCATTCTTATTCGGGGCACCTACTAGATGAGGATGAATTTTTAGTGGTATTTTCCTATGGCATGGTGCTAACACCCTTCTAATTGGGGTTACAGGTTGGACCCCAGTTATCTTATTTGGATCATGTCATTTAGATGACTACCTCCCACAGTCCTAGTTTCAATCTCAATTTAGAACTCAGTTCAGTTCTATAGAATCCGAACTGTCAGACACAGTCAATTAGTATCAGTAACTTAGTATTAGTAATTCAGTTACTCAGTATTTGAAATTAGTACTATGCTTCAGTAAAATCTCAGATATAGTATGTACTTTTACACATATATGAACAGTATTACATACTCAGTATTTTACAGCAGTTTCAGTTATCCATATACTCTAACTTAGTTATTCCATATCATTCAATCAGTTATTGTTCGTGCATATGAACCCTTGCATTAAGCCTTACCTTATCTAGCATTCCAATACATCCCACATACTAATGTATACTTTCATTTTATGCTATGATGTCTCATATCATAGGTTCGGAGGCTCAAGTTCTTAACCGCACTTAGACATATTCAGTTAGCAACAACAGATTTAGTAGTCAGTCCTCAACTATCGAGGACATGATTTTATTTCTGTATTTCTATTTATCAGTATTTTAATGGTCGGAGTAAGTTGGGAGCTTGTCCCATCAACTTCACATTTAGACAGTTCAGTTAGAGGCTTTTCAAACAAGACTAGTTCAATCAGTATTCAGATTTTAGATATTTTATTAGATGTTATTTTAGTACTATATTTATCAGCATTCAAATTATAAACCTTATGGAAATTCAGCCTATTTTTTACATTATTTTAATATTATTATTCAGTGCTCACAGTAGGTACAAGTCATGGGTTAGCTTATGGTCCTTCAGGGTCATAAGCATCATATGGCGTCTGGAGTATAGACTCGGGGTGTTACAAACTTAGTAGTAGAGCCTAAGGTTCAATAGAGTCCTAGGGAGTCTAAAAGCCATCTCTAGTAGAGTCTTGTGTGTGTGTGTATAACACAGCACACTTATGGACGAGGATATAGGGCATTTTTAGGAAAAGAATCCTTTTTTTCAATATCCATGTCGTGCAAGTGAGCATGAGGTCAATTTAAACTCTCAATCTAATTCTTTTTTTAAATTAGTTTACAGAACTTTCCTCCTAAAAAGAGCAACTGAAGAAGAACAGGAAATTAGTCAGCACCTTAACCCGTTTAGAAAAATTCCCTAGTTGAGCATGTCTCCCATACAGAATTCATAGTTGTGTTCACCACTCTAGCCAATTTTGTAGCAGCTCAAAATGAGCGGCCAGCTGCTGTTTAGGCCAACCCAGTGGCCAATACTCCTGCAGTTCAGATTTGGGACGTCACCTGAATAAATCCTTCTCTCTTTTCAGGATCTAATATTGACAAGGATCCACAGAAGTTTCTCAACCAGGTTTAGAAATCCATAGATAATATGGGAGTGACTTCCAGTGAGAGTGCTGAGTTAGATGCGTATCATCTACAAGATATAATTCATATGTGGTTTAAGTAGTGGAAGGTAGACAAGGTCACAGATGCAGAGCCCATAGAATGAGAAGAGTTTGCTACTACCTTTCTTGATAGATTCTTTCCCTTAAAGATTAAATAAGCCAAGGTGTTAGAGTTCATCAATGTTAGGCAAGGCAATATGAGTGTTAAAGATTATTCCCTCAAGTTTACTCCGTTAGCGAGATATGTTCCCCATGTAGTATTAGACGGTAGGTCTAGAATGAGCAAGTTTGTGTCTGGGGTGTCAGAGAGTGTGGTTAAAGAGTGCAAAACTGTGATGTTAATTTAGGAGATAGACCTATTTAGGCTCATGGTCCATGCTTAGTAGATCGAATAGGCTAAGAATAAGGAGAGAGAGAGAGAAAAAATAAGAGGTCTAGAATAGGTAGCTTCAATTTCACTCAACCAAAGTCAAGAGGTGGTAACCGTTCCCAATTTTTCCCCTAAGTATTCAGTTCCAGCTCCATCCTCAGCCAGTGCTCCTGTCCCCAAGTTCATAAATAGTAACGAAGATAGGGCACTAGGCTCTAAATCTTATGGTAGTATCAGCAGTGCTCGAACAAATCCTCTCTGCCATAAATATGGCAGAAACCATTAGGGTATCTGCAAAGCTGGCAGTGATGTCTGTTTCAGGTATAGTATTCTAGGCTACAAAATCAAAGATTTTCCTTAGTCAGGTTCTCAAGGTCAGTATAATCGTCCTTCAGCTCAATTTGGTCGCCCAAATTAGTAGGGTGCCACTTCCAATGACACCAGTGGGCAAAGCCTAAATAGGATTTATGCACTTTATTATAGACAATATCAAGAAATTTCTCCTGATATGGTCACTGGTATGTTATAGATCTTCCATTTACATATTTATGCCTTATTAGATCTAGGAGCTTCTCTGTCTTTTGTAACTCATTACATAGCAGGCAATTTTAAGGTCTAACCAGAAGTCTTAACAGAACTCTTCTCAGTCTCTACCTAAGTTGGTTAGTCTATATAGCCTAACGGATATATAGGAACTATCCTGTTGTGATATCTCAAAAAGTCACTTCAGCAGACTTAGTTAAATTAGAGATAATGAATTTCAATGTTATTCTAAGCATGGATTAGCTCCATTCGTGCTATGACTCTATTGATTGTAAAAACAAAATTGTTTATTTTTTGTTTCCAAATGAACTAGTACTTGAATAGAGGGGTAATACTACAGCGCTCAAGGGTCAATTGATTTATTACATTAGAGCAAGAAAAATAATATCCAAAGGTTATGTCTATCATCTTGTGTGAGTCTAAGACTCTAGTTCAAAAACTTCTAGTCTTGAGTCAGTTCCAGTAGTAAATGAATTCTCAAATATGTTTCCCAAAGATCTTCCTAGAGTTCCTCCCAAAAGGAAAATTTACTTTGGAATAGACCTTCTTCCAGACAAAACCTATCTCTATTCTGCCATACAAAATGGCTCCAACTGAACTTCAAAAGTTAAAAGAATAGTTAAAAGATCTCTTAGATAAGGGATTCATTAGATCCAGTATTTCCACATGGGGTGCACCAGTCCTATTTTTGCATAATAAAGATGATTCTCTCAGAATATGTATAGACTACAGTCGGTTGACTAAAGTACAATCAAGAATAAATACCCAGTTCCTAGAATTGATGACTTGTTTGACCAACTTCAGGGTGCCAGTTACTTTTCTAAGATAGACCTTAGATCTGGCTATCATCAACTCAGAGTCAAAGAATGTGACATTCCAAAAATAGCTTTCCAAACCCGGTATGGTCACTACGAGTTTCAAGTCATGTACTTTGGTCTTACAAATGCCTCAGTAGCCTTCATGGACTTGACAAACTGAGTATTCAAGTAGTACTTGGACATGTTCATCATAGTCTTCATCGAAGACATTCTTGTTTATTCCCGTACCGAGAATGATCTTGCAGATCACCTCAGAATCGCACTTTAGACTCTAAGAACTCATCAGTTGTCCGCTAAATTCAGTAAGTTAAAAATATTTTTAAGGTCAGTAGAATTCCTTGGTTATATTATTTTCAGCGATAGCATTAGGGTTGATCCTCAAAAGACCAAAGTGGTGAAAAACTGGCCTAGACCCATCTCTCCATCAAATATAAGGAGTTTCTTGGTTCTAGTTGGCTATTACCGTCAGTTTGTTAAAGGTTTTTCATCTATCGTATCCCCAATGTCCAGATTGACTCGGAAGAAAGTTATATTTCAATGGTCAGATTCTTATGAGAAGAGTTTTCAGGAGTTGAACACCCGACTCACTACAGCCCCAATTTTGACTCTACCAGATGGTTCAGATGGATTTGTTGTGTACTATGATGCATCTAGAGTAAGTTTGGGGTATGTCCTAATGCAGAGAGGTAAGGTCATAGCCTATGCCTATAGGTAGATTAAGCCCCATGAGAAGAATTACCTGACTCATGATCTTAAGTTAGCAATTGTAGTGTTTTCCTTAAAATTTGGAGGCACTATTTATTGGGGTGCATGTTGATGTGTTCATAGATCATAAAAGCTTATAGTATGTATTCTCCTAGAAAGATTTGAATTTGCATCAGATAAGGTGGCTAGAGTTATTGAAAGATTATGACATGAGTGTTATGATCATCTGGGAAAGGCCAATGTTGTTAAAGATGCTCTCAGTAGGATGTTGAATGGTAATGTGACTTATGTTGAGAATGCTAAGAAAAAGTTAGTTCAGGAAGTTCATCAGCTTGCCCGACTAGGTATCTGTTTAGTCGACTCAGTAGAGGGTAGTGTATGGGTACAGAATACCTCAGAATCATCTCTGGTTTTTTATGTAAAGGAAAAGCAGGACAGAGATTCCAGTCTAATTAAGCTTAAAGAGTCAGTCAGAGATCAGAAAGTAGAGGTTTTCTCCTAAGGGCAAGATGGTGTGTTGCGCTGCTAGGGTCGGGTATGCGTGCCAGGTGTAGATGACTTGAGGCAATGAATTTTTGTAGAAGCACAAGATGCGCTTACTCTATTTATCCAGGGGTCACTAAGATTTACCTCAATTTATGGGAGATCTATTAGTTGAGTGGGAAGAAGAAAGACATTAGAGAGGTTGTAGCTAAGTACTCTACGTGTCAGCAGGTTAAGATTAAGCACCAAGAGCCTAGTGGATCCATGCAGGAGTTTAGTATTCCCAGATGGAAATAGGAAGGAGTGAACATAGACTTTGTGATAGGTTTGCCTCTTACTCATCATCAGCATGATTCAATTTGGGTTATCGAAGATAGGATGACCAAATCTGCTTATTTCTTGCCAGTCCATACTTCCTATTTAGCCGAGGACTATGTCAAACTCTATATCAGAGAGTTGGTCAGGTTACATAGAGTCCCAGTATCCATTATCTCATATAGAGGCATCCAGTTTACCTCTCATTTCTTGAAAGCATTGCAAAAGGGACCCAAGTTTACCTTAGTACAACTTTACACCCTCAGACAGCTGATCAAGCAGTGAGGACCATTCAGACTCTAGAAGATATGTTAAGAGCATATATGATTGATTTTAAAGGTGGTTAGGACAACCACTTGACTTTGATCGAATTTATATATAATAATAGCTATCATTCTAGTATCCAGATGGCTCTATTTGAGGCTCTTTATGGCAGGAGGTATAGATCTCCAATTAGATGGTTTGAGGTCATGAGGCTATAGTAGTAGAGGCTGATTTAGTTTGTGATGCATTATAGAAGGTTTAGTTGATCAGAGAAAGGCTTAGGCCAACCAGAGTCAATAGAAATCATATGCAGATGTGAGGAGAAAAGATCTTGATTATGATATTGGTGATTTTGTGTTCTTGAAAATCTCTCCCATGAAAGGGGTGAAGAGGTTCGGCAAGAAGGGAAAACTAAATCCCTAATAGGTCGTTCTATACAGAATTCTCAGTTATTTTGAAAAGGTAACTTACTAGCTTGAGTTGCCTTCAGATCAAGCTTTAGTGCACCTAGTGTTCCATGTATCCTTTCTAATAAAATTCATTGGTTACCCAGTAGTCATAGTTCCCTTATAGGGCATAGACATTCAAAATGATCTCTCTTTTGAAGAGGTCCCAATCCAAATCCTCGATTATCAGATTTGCAAACTGAGGAACAAAGAAGTTCCCTTGGTCAAAGTTCTTTGATGGAATCAGTATGTTGAGAGAGCTACTTGGGAAGCAGAAGAAGATATGCAGACCAAGTATCCTTACCTCTTCTCATAAACTCAGATTCAGCTTGAGGTAATAGTCTTTCTTAGCTTTGCTTAGTTCCCTATTCAGTTATAGTTACAAACTTGATATCCATTAACGTTGCATATTCAGTCATGAATTCATGAATCAGTTCAGTCATGTACTTATGCATCAGATATGCATGTTCAATATTAAACTCAGCTTATCAGTGATTTCAGTCATGCAATCATCTTTTACTTGTGCATATTTTGTGTGTAAACTCAGTCTATCAATATTCCTCAGCTTAATCAGTCATATTAGAGGACAAATATTCCCAAGGGGGAGATATTGTAATACCTCATATTTCCATAGCTTAATTTAAATCCCAATACATAAGTAATCTTAAGATTTTTTAGTTTAGAGCTTACCATTGCGTAGGAAATTCAGTCATCTTTCCAACGATATAAAATTAATACAAATTCGATACCCGAGTGAAGAGTTATAGCCATTTTTATAAAACAGTATACCTAGTACTTCACTACATTGCAGAGAGGGTGAAAATGGCAATTGTCAAAATCTAGTGAGCCATCACGATCCCACCGTAACATGCCAGTGCCCAGTTTACCAATTGTCATATTCCAGTGTGACTCCGAGGTCATGGCACATCGCATTAAGGGTAAAATTCACAAACAGTGGGGTACCGTAATTGTACTGTATCACGCCAAGCTTCCAGTTCCAAGTTGTTTAGTTTCTAGAGAGCTGGCATGATTTCATCGCATCGTGCCAGTATACAAAATTAAGATTTTTTATCAGTTTTGAGTTTTGATTCTGAGGGCATTAAAGTCTTTTTTCCTCACCCCAGTTAGCCTAAACACATAATTAAGCCCTAAAAGAGCACTAATTTCTCAAAATTAGATTGCTCTCTTAAGAAGGCAAAAACCCCAGCTTCAAGAAATCAAGGGCAACCCTCAAGAAAATCACCAAGAGCTTCAAGAATTAAAATACCCAGGTATGTTAGGTTTTCATCTATGGGTTCCTTTCACCCACAGAGTCCAAGAATCCATTTTTAAAACTACAAGATTAATGATTTATGAATTACATGCTTGAAATTGAATTGTATTCATGTTCATGACATTAGTTGAGTTTCAATCCATGATTAATTGTAGATTCTATGAAATTTAAATAGCATGTATATTGAATTATGTAATTCCCATGTTATAATCCTTGAATTAGCAAGTTTGGGTGGTGTAGTTACAATGTATACCTGTTATCCATGATTATATGCATTAAGTTGTGCTCCTCATATGTTTGATGGAATGTCCATGTGAATTAAATGGTGAAATCATGACCTACTAGCATATGTACAAGTTTATGCCCTACAAGTGTTTGATAAAATACATATATGAATGAATTAAGAACAAGTGGACCTTGGTATGCTTTCCAAGATCATGCTATGCTTAATTTTGTATGTTATGGAGTCCTGGGGGTATCTAATACCCAAACAATCTAGCTGTTTACCTAGAGCTACAGTAGTTAAAAAATAGTCTCAATCATGTCACAAAACAGTAGTACTCAGTCTGTTATAGAACTCAGTGAACTCAGTCTAGATCAGTCAATCAACAAGATTAGTAACAGTTCAGTCAAATCAAGTACAGTTTAGTAATCAGTCCATGGTCTATTCAGTTGAGCATAGGATTCAGAACCAAGTGAACTCACGAATAAGGGCTCACCTGCCAGTAGAGGGTGTGATCCTTATAAGCAGTCCTTGCATTCCCAAAGTATATAGCCAGCGTAGGTTGAGACGTCAACCTACCAGTTAATGGTTGATGAGTTTTTTAACCAGCTAGTTGAGGGTACCACCATTCTCATTTAGGGCACCTGCCAGATGAGGGTGACTCTTCAGTTGTCTTTACTCGTGGCATAGTACTGACACCCTTCTTACTAGTGTTATAGGTTGGACCGCATTTATCTTATTTGGGCATGTTGATTAGATGACTACCTTACACAATTTTTGTTTCAGTCTCAGTTTAGAACTCAGTTCAGTTTGACAGAATCGGGACTGTCAGATACAGTCAATCAGTATTAGTAACTCAGTATCAGTAATTCAATTACTCAGTATTAGAAATTAATACTCATCTTTAGTAAAATCTTAGATACAGTATGTACTTAAATACGCATATGCACATTATTGCATACTCAGTATTTTATCGTAGTTTTAGTTGTCTATGTACTTTTACTCAGTTATTCCATATCATTTAGTCAGTTATTGTTCATGCATATGAACTGTTGCATTCAGTCTTACCTTATCTAGCATACCAGTAGATTCTATATACTGACACATACTTTCTCTTTTTGCTATGATGGCTCATATCATAGGTTCAGATGTCAGGTTCCTGACTGCTCTTAGATAGATTCAGTTAGCAGTAGCAAATTCAATAGTGACTCCTGATCTATAGAGGACATTCCACTTTTTTAGTATTTCTATTTATCAGTATTTTAGTAGTTGGAGTTAGTTGGGGCTTTTTCCATCAACTCAAGATTCAGATAGTTCAATTAGAGGCTTTTCAGACTAGACTAATTCAGTCAGTATTCTGGTTTCTTATGTTTTATCAGATGTTATTTCTGTACAATATTTATCAGCATTCAAATTATGAACCTTATGGCAATTCAGCTTATTTTCCACATTATTTCAGTATTATTATTCAGTTCTCACAACAGGTACCATTCATGGGTTAGCTTGTGGTCCTTCGAGGTTGTAAGAACCCTGTGGCATCCAAGGTACAAACAAGGAGCGTTACACTAGTTTGTAGCATTTGCAACTCTTGTAGTTAAGTGGCTTGGAAAAATATTTTTCTCATATGTTTTGATTATATTATGTGAAATATTTTATGGATATATGTTAAGGAATGTTAAATGGGAATTGATCGGGTCTAAGTTTTATCTTATTAGTCTACAATTCTTGTGTTAAGGAATATTGAATAAGAAGAGATAAAAGGAAAAAGATAATGATTCTTATACTTAAGAAAATTTTTTATGTTTAGAGTATAGCTATGGGCATTAGATAGAAATTTGAATTCTAATTAGGGTGGTTCATTGGTAACTATGTAGTCTAAAGATGGTTCCTCCCTAGTTTATTTGTAGTCTGGATGTCCGTTAGTAAGATATAGTGGTTGTTGCACTTCTTCTATAGGTTTATTATCCCTGATATGATGTGTTTTTTATGATATATAGATATCATATTATTGAGGACCTTGGATAGTTTGATAGCTTTTAGATATTTAGTGTTGCACATGTCATTATGATGGTTATTTGAGTACGTAGTGTCTTTTAGAGATTTCATGTAAATGGTATTTATAGTTTTATGGTATTTCTCGCTTGCCTTAATGGTTGAGCATAAGGATGTGATTATGGATTAAGGATCTATGAGCACTATGTATGATCTTTTGGGGTCTTATGGTTTTGATATTATTTTTGGCTTTGTAGTTTTGCCTTGTGTCTATATGATTTTTGGAGTTTATATTAATAGTATCAATGTCAGGTAGGTTGATTTAGTGTTTTGGTGGGTAGTTTTGTGCTTTATGAATTTCTTTGTTTTGTAGCTCCATAGATGTTTTTATTATGGTTGTAGCTACTGTCTTGTGGCGCCGTGATCATGTTTAGATAAGTCAAGGATATTTGAAACTTCTATTGTATTTGAATCAATCATTGGTGTAGAGAAAGTTCATAAATATGAAAATTTGGCTTCATTAAGAATATTTGGTCTTCTATGCTTGTGTCGTGACCTAGTGAATATTTATGTGATAGATTTCTGGTTCTATGGTGGGACTTATATTTTTATGGCTGTGACTATGCGTCGAAGGCTTTTTGATGTATCTAAAGGGCATTTTTATCCTTTTTACATTTTTTTGTCTTTTATTGCTTGTACGTTCGAGGATAAACATCAATCTTAGTGGTAAATACTATAATGACCTTTATTGTGATTTTAGAATCTTTGTGTTTTGACTATTTTTACCCTCCACATTGTTGAATTATCTAAGTGTGGTTAGCACTACAGGCCCTAAATTATCAACATGATCTCCCCGATGAATTCGAGAATGCCTTTGAGTTTATGGTTTTGAGTTTACTTAAAAAGATGGGTTTAATTTTTGTCAACATTTTATGATCCGTGTCTTGGATGAGGATTTTACAATTCCATTAGATTTGGAACATCAAGTTTGGGTTGTTAGCTTGGTTGGTTTGGGTTTGGAATCTTTATTTTATGATTTGACACTCTATTTGAAATTAGTATTTTTTGGCCTAAATGGATGTGGAGGTTAATTTATTGTAAATGACTTTTTTCATAAGTTCTATTATACCGTTGGATATGGAACGTGTTTTACGATCAATTTTCACAATTGGTTCATGTTCATATGGTTTTGAATGAGTAAAAAGGGTTAAAAATAAGTTTTTGACATTGTTGGTTATTGGTCAATAGTGGTCAGGATTAACATTGTTCAATGGTCAACAACAAGGTCAACTAGCCATTTTTCTTTACCGAAACAACCCTATTTTGAGATTTATACCCTTTTTGCTTATTTTCACTATTTTTATCATATTGGGAGATTGGGCGAAAGATTTTGGGGGAGATTCTTCCAATTGAGGCTTAGGATGGTGTTTGGGTAGCGAATCTTTTGTTAAGGCAAGTTGATACTTACCTTGACTTTTTTTGAAGTGTTTATGTATTGTGTATGTTGTGATTCGTTTAGGATTAGGGTTCTTCTTAGATGAAATGTTGATCATATCTGTGGTACCAGAGTCTTGTGATGGATTGTATTTTGATTATTACCTTAATTAGTTAGTATTACTATTTGTATTATCCTTAGAGTAGAATATAGATAGATAACTTGGAGATTTGAATAATTCATATTGGATGACTATTTTAGAGTTTAAATCTCACTTAGTAGCCTTTATTGTGATGATAGGGGTTTAGCGATTTCCATGGGACAATTACGTTATTATTAAATGTGATGGAATGATCAAGTTTTAGAGTATACTTGAGTATAAATAGACTTACGGTAGTGAATGTGACTTATCTTAAGGAACAAGATAGGTTTGGGTAGTTTTGGGATATATTATTTTAGTATTGTTACTTTTTTCGTGTAGCACATATATGTATTGTGTGAATATATTTATGGATTTGACTAATAATTTATGATCATTTGCCTAGGAGGAGCTTATATGCGTATTGCTTGTTGATTTGAAAGGATATATTATTGTAATACCTGAGTGGGGGCTTAACTTGAGGATATTAGTCATGCTTGTTCATTAAATGACTTATTTATTATAATTCAGCCCATGTGGAGGCTTCATTTGTCATCATAGCCCTTATTTATCCATTAGAATGTCATATCCATCATTGTGTTTTCTGCAGTGGGGATTTACTTGATATTGTAGGCCTTATTATTGTATTTAATTGTATTATCTGATTCTCGAGTAAGGGGTTGGAAATAATATTATTCATGAGTACAAGACTATTTATTCTGGTAGTTCAAAGGGGAAACTGATATCTTGAATTAGTCTTTTTTGTAACATATGTGAATATTACTATACCATCAACAAAATTTTGTACAATCAAAGAGCACCATACTTAGTATCCAAACAAGCTACAAGTCATGTCATTAAAGAAAAGTACCCTTCTAGAAAATTTTAAATAAAAATGCTATCTGTAAAATTACTACCCTTTGATCCTCTTTTGGATGATTTAAGCAATTCCACCCTACCTCGGATCTTTTATTAAATTTGTTGGAATGTATCTTGTTGTTGTATCGTTATATTTCATTAAATTTTCTAGTTCCTAGCTATCCATGCGTGGTATATATACGCACCATATGTTGCGTCCAGTTCTTTCTTCTTACACCTTTTCCAAGGCTTCTTCTGATAACACACAATAGTTTGCAAAATATTGTTGTATCTATTTGTAATCCAAAACTAATTCACCATCTTCTCCCTTACTAATTTTGTCCAAGCATATTCCCATAACAAATATTGGAAAAATTCCACCTTGTCTTCCTCACACAAAGAGCAAGTAATTTGTTTACATCTCAACTGCAATCTCAGCGTCATATCTTTAGTTAACAACCTATCTTGAGCATCTAGTCAAAAGCAAAAACTTATGTCACTACCATAACCAGGGCCTGCATATGATAGGTATCTTAAGTCTATTGAGGATCGGAGACCACCCCCTTTACCTAGCCAAACAAAACATAATACAGCTAACACCGGATGAATTATAAACATATAACAAGATAAGCTTAGTTCCTAATATAAAACAAGATAGGAAACTCAGAAAAAGAAATTTTAGAATTTTAACCACATCCCAATCCACAGTAATCCACATATTCTTTAAAAAGACCAAAACCATTTTAAGTTGGGGCATACCCTCAACAATAGACAAAGAGTCCAATACAAATAGTCTAAGATAAATATAAAACAAGACTTAGAAATGATAGACCTTCCAGAGAATGAAAGCTCACCACTTAAAAGCTAACTGCTGACAACCAATGAATCTGATCACTGAACAGGAAAAGTAGAAGTGTCTCTGATTCCTACATCACATGGGGATACAAGGTCCATGGTAGCTTAGTGGGTTGGTCCGTAGCATATAACTCATGATAAGGATAATATAATGCCAACTCAAGATCCAATCCAAAATCAATGTACATGTTCAAATACATGCATACATACATATATATATATATACATATATATACATATATATACATATATATATAAGCCTGGAATATGTAGCTTAACCATCATAAAAGGCACCCATGGGCCAGATGGGTCTACTTCTCCACTGTTGAAAGGGCCCAGTGTATTTTAACCATACGAACCAGAGATATCAATGAAGACCAAGAAATGACCCGATACAACTTCAATCCAGGACATAAATAAATATCAATAGTGTGAATCATGCACACGATCATTAAGACCAACCCTCACGCTAGTAAATGTGAGTTTCAGTATGGGTCATTCGGGACCTCCACATTCACAGCTTAGCTATATAACCCCCATTAAGCCCAATTAAAACAAGGTTCACATAACCTATCCATCTAACCAAGGAATCGACCTCTAAGGCACATCAGGTATCGACATACATTTACGCTTTCAAGCTTACAATTATGCCATCATAATTCATTAACTTAGGGGAATGCGTCAACCCCCCTTTATTCATTAAATAAAATTTGGGTAATGCCTCAAACCCTTTATAGTTTATCAAATCAACTCAGAGGAATGGCTTGACCCCTGAGCCTCCAATTTTAAAAATCAAGCATGGCCAATAAGGCCTTCAAAATACATATTCATTAGTTTATCCTTTTATGCAATGCATAGTATAGGTATGTAAGTCAAATCATGTGAGAAAGCATCTTTCAAAACCTATTACACAAGTGTATAGAGGGAACACAATTCAAAACCAATTTCCAATAACAAAACATCAACTTGGAGAACTGCCTTCCCTCTCCCCCCCCCCCCTTTCAATTCCCATATCCATGCACCTAATTAGTTCAAAAACTATTGATAAAGAACGAAGAATGTATATAAAATCATGGGGGTTTAATTCAAATAATAGTTATTCCAAAACCCTCAAACCAATATTCATAAACCACAATTAAATCACGTAACAATTTATTTACATGATTTCAACAAAATAAGTTTTGGAGAAAAGTAACATTCCTGAGATATCAAGAATTTACGGAGAGAAATCAACCCTTGGATGCTCTAATTGCCACTTCCATAAGAAACTCTAATGTTCTTAACGTAGGGATGTGAGAGAGAAGAGATCTTATATTTGATTGTTAAAGTAATGGAAATAACCCTCTTTGGGTTCTTTATAGATGTGGGTTCTAAGAGACTAACGAGGGAAATGACAAGAATGCCACACATAAAAGTGAAAAATAAGTCACCCATCGTCACAAGTCACTTTATGACTCATGGCGTCTGGCTACAAGCCGTCTCCACGACTCATAGTCTAAGTAGTGGCTCAAGGAACCTTACTATTGACCCTACAAGTAAGAAACTAACTTATGAAGTGCCACTACAACACATAGGGTCTTAGTCATGGTCAAGTTAGAAACATCAGGCACCTTTACTGGTTTGGTTATGAGGAGCACTATACGACTCATTTAGAGTCTTGCTGACTCATTGAGTCTAGTCCTACTCAGAACATGCACCTTGGAAAACGTCTCTAGTCACTCTATAATTGGGGTTCTATGACCCGTATGGTGACTTATGACTCATAAGGTAAGTCGTAGTTAGGGCAGTAAGATCAAAAACCCAATAATTTTCCTAGGAAAAAAATATAGGGTGTTATATTATCCCCCCAGGATCATTCATCTCCAAATAACGAGTCAAGGCATCCATTAGATCGATTAAAAATGAAACTACAATTTATCTTTAACAATGACAAAAAACAAAGATATTAAGGAATAAAGATACCTTAAGCATGATTATCTAAAGCGAGAAACAAGAACGGATATTTGGACTTCATGTCCTCTTTAGCTTCCTAAGTAGCTTCTTTAACCTTATGATTCCTCCATAGAACCTTCACCAAATACACATCCTTAGTCCTTAAATGATGGACTTGCCTATCAAAAATCTCAATTGGGACTTCCTAATAAGACAGGGAATCTGAAACACCAACACTTTCTAAAGGAACAACCGAGGAAGGATCACCCACGCGCTTCCTCAATATTGAAACATGGAACTCTGGATGGATAAAACCCAAACTCAAAGGCTACTCCAACTTGTAAGACACATTGCCCACTTTTCTCAAAATCAACTATAAGCCAACGTAACGGGGACTAAGCTTTCCCTTCTATTCAAACCTCATCACCCCTTACATGGGAGATAACTTTAAGAACACCCAATCACCGACATAAAACATCAATTTCCTGTACCTCATATCCATATATGACTTTTGGTGATTTTGGTCAGTCTTAAGCCTATCCCTAATCACCTTCACTTTTTTCATGGCTTAGTGAAGCAAGTTCGAGCCGTATAACCTAGTTTCACCAACTTCAAACCACCAAATTAGAGGCAACATCTTCTGCTATATATAGCCTTAATTGGAGCTACCTGAATACTCGAGTTATAGTTGTTATTATACACAAACTATATGAGAGGCAAATGATAAATCCAACTACCATAAAAGTCAATCACACAAGACCTTAGCATATTTTCAAAAGTTTTAATAGTCCTCTCTTCTAATCCATCCATCTAAGAGTGGAAAGCGGTGCGAAGGTTCACCTTGGTTCCTAAAAAGAACCACCAAAAGTTAAATGAGAATTGCATGCCTCAATTAGATATAATAGAAACAGGCGCATCGTGCAACTTGATAATCTCCTGAATTAAAATCATAGCATAGTCCTTCACAAAATAATTAGTCCTTACTGGCAAGAAGTGAGCGGACTTAGTCATCCTATCCATGATTACCCAAATTGAATCAAACTAACATCGAGATAGCGGAAAACTAGTAACAAACTCCATGTTAATTACTTCCCACTTCCACACGAGCAACTCAATCTCTTGAGACAAATCACCAGGCCTCAAGTGCTCCACCTTCACTTGCTGACAAACCATACATTTGGCCATGAAATTGTCCACATCCCTCTTCATGTCATTCCACCAATAGATTTCTTTCAAATTATGGTACATATTTGTCGAACGAGGATGAACAGTGTACCTTGACTCATGACCCTCATCCAAGATCCTCTATCACTGCCCATCAACATCAGGAACACAAAATCTACATTGGTACCACAAGATACCATCTCCAGCAATCTCAAAAGCCATGACCTTCTGCTGACCCACATCATCCTTAATCTACATCAAGACAGGATCCCGAGCCTGCTTCTCCTTCACCTCAATGCTAAGAGAGGACTTTATCACCTCTTTCATAATCACACCTCCATCTATAGAGTCTAAAAGACGAACTTCAAGATTAGCCAAATGGTGATTTTCTTCACCAAACCTTGCTTTTTCTCATCAACAAGAGATAAGCTTCCCACAGACAATCTGATAAGAGCATGAACAACCATCTTAGCCTTTTCTGGGTGATAATGAATACTTATGTTGTAATTCTTAAGTAACTCAAGCCATCTACTTTGCCTGAGATTCAACTCTATCTAGGTAAACACATACTGCAAGCTCTTATGGTCTGAATATATATATCTACATTAACTCAATACAAGTAATGGCGCCATTACTTCAAAGAAAAAAACCATAATAAATAGCTCCAAATTATGTGTCAAATAATTCTTTTGATGCACCTTAAGTTGCCTAGAAGCATACGCCACAACCATACCATGATGCATAAACACATATCCCAGTACCACACAGGACACATCACAATAAAAAAACAAAATGATTAGTACCCTCAGGTATGGTCAAAATTGGAGCTGAAGTAAAATTAACATTCAACTTTTCAAAGATACCTTCACAAGCATCGGACCACAGAAACTTCACCTTTTTTGAGTTAAGCTAGTCAGTGAAGCAGCTATCAAAGAGAAACTATCCATAAACTTCCTTAATACCTAATTAAACCTAAGAAGCTCTGAATATCAGTTGGAGGTGATTGGTATGATCCTCCTCAATATTGGCGTATACCAAGAAGTTATCAATAAACACAATGACAAATAAGTCTAGAAATCGATGGAACAACCAGTTCAAAAAGTCAATAAATGTTGTTGGAGAACTAGTCAACCCAAAAGACATGACCAAGAACTCATAGTGGCTATACCAATTTTGGAAAGCAGTCTTAGAGATATCCACCTCCCTAATCTTCAACTAATGATAACCTAACCAAAGTTTAATCTTAGAAAAGTACTTAGCACCATGAAGCTAGCCAAATAGGTCATTAATCCTAGGAAGAGGATACTTATTCATCACAATCACCTCATTCAACTGCCCATAGCCTATACACATTCGAAGGGAACCATTATTTGTATGCACAAATAGAATAGGAGCACCCCATGGAAAGACACTAGGGTGAAAAAACACTTATTGAAAAGATATTTCAATTTTCTCCTTAAGTTTTTTCAACTCAGCCGGAGACATTCTATAAGGAGGGATAGAGATAGGATGGGTATTCAAAAAAATATCAATCCCAAATTCTACTTCCTTATCGAAAGAAATGCCAGAAAGATCATTAGAAAACACTTTAACAAACTTATTGACAATAGGAACGGATTATAAAAAAGGGCCATCAGAATTAGAATCCTTAACCCAAACTAGTTTATATAAACACCCCTTGAAAATAAATTTTTAAGCTGTAAGATAAAAAATAAACCTTCCCTTAGGCACCAAGGAACTCCCTTCCCACTCAATCATCAGTTTATTTGGGAATTAGAAATTGGCCCTTTGGGTTATACAATCGCAAGACGCATAGCATGAATAGAGCAAATCTATCCCCAATATCATATTAAAATCTAACATACCCAACTCTATTATATCCACAAATGTCTCCCTACCACAAATGTATACCACACAATACCTTAAGGCCCTTCTAGCCACAATAGAGTCACCCATTTAGGTAGACATAGAAAAAGGATCAGAGATATATTTAGGACTAAAACCAAAATGAATAGCCATATTATGGGTCAAATAAGAAAGAGTAGACCCTAGATCAAGTATGCAATGCTCATCACAGGAGAAAATTTGTAATGTATCAGTGACAAGATTAAAAGAAGTCTCAAATTCCTATGGGTGGCAAGAGTATATAGATGATTCCTACCAGTGCCAGTACCAGAAGTAGCATGTTTTGGTACTAGTGTGAAGTAGTAGTGACATCTCCTGTAGGATAGTTGCTCCTAATATGGCCAGGCTGCCTATATCTGAAGCAATTATTTCTCCCCTCATCATTAAAACCATAGTTCAACTATCCATAAAATCTATGAGGCTTTAATAGAGCTGACTGGACCCCACTGGCCTAAGATTGGGCACCTTATGCCGTAAACCCATAGTTTCACTATAAATGATAATCACCAGATGGCTTGGGATTTGGAGAACAAGCGATAGAATAAGAACTAGATTTTCCCAACTTCTACTTAAACCACTGCCTGCCAAATCTACCACTATTCTGCCGGCCTTCACTCTGCTAAAAACCCTAAATTTCTTAAACTACCTTTTCCCTATTTCATCTTTTTTTTTTTAGCCTCAACTTTCTTAATATACAAAAGAAATATAAATATTCATGTCATTATTCAATAAGGTAGCCTTGCACTCAAACACCAAGTCCCAAGATAAGCCCAACAAAAAATTTCTCATCTTAGCCCTCATAGAAGACACCAACTCTAGGGCATAGTGAGACAGCTAACATAATTTCATAATGTACTCTTTCACAGTCATTCTGCCTTATTTCAAATTCACAAACTACTCATTCATTTCTCCCCTTAGCTCTTGAGGAAAGAAGCAATCAAGAAAAACACCAAAAAGTCATCCCATATAGCTGGCTCAGCATCATCTCTTCTTAACTATTCCCACTCCTCATACCACTGATATGTCACATTCTTCAATTGATATGTGGCAAACTCCACACCCTTGAATCCAAAAGTATGCATCACTCAAAAAATCTTTTCCAACTCCTTTATAAACCCTTAAGGATCCTCCTCAACCTTGAAACCAGTGAAAATCGGAGGACTCAACCTCATGAACTGACTAACATTGTGGCCTTAAAAAGGGAGTAATAGGAGCAACACACTTAGATTGATGCTACTGGGAGGCCATTAACTGAGTAAGCAAATGAATTGATTGGTAAAAACTCAACATTCGAAACATCTCTTGAGGCATTGGGGGTAAATTACCTTCAGCTCGAGGAGCTTAAGGAGGACTAGTATGGATCAATGGAACTCTATGGGGGCAATCAGAAGCAGGGACCTTATACAGGTATGTACCATATAAGTAGGATAAGCTTGTCCACATTGTCCTTAGGTGGGAAAGATGATTTTTATTTAGCATCTGATCATTGAGGAGAAATGATTTAAAATACAAATAAAATTAGAGGAGATTTTAACATTCTAGACTATACAGCCTTACATGCATAAATATATAAGATACTAAGGTAGGTAACAAAGCTTAGTATGCCAGTAAAATATTAGTCTAACTATGTAGCTTAACCATTATAAAAAGGCACGCACGAGCTTTATGGGTTATGTTGTCCCTACAGAAAAGGCCTTAGTGAATGTTAATCGTATAAACTAGAGGTATCA
Source organism: Capsicum annuum (assembly GCF_002878395.1). Taxonomy (NCBI): domain Eukaryota; kingdom Viridiplantae; phylum Streptophyta; class Magnoliopsida; order Solanales; family Solanaceae; genus Capsicum; species Capsicum annuum. The sequence continues at coordinate 77,939,825 of NC_061114.1, forward strand.
AGGAAGACCAGAGAATTCCCTGACCCAACATTCAAGGATACAAATAAATATCAATAGTGTGAACCATGCACACAATCACTAAGACCAACCATCACGCTGACAAATGTGAGTTTCCACTATTGGTTGTTTGGGACCTCATCCTTAAAGGCTTAGCTATATAACCTCAATTAATCTCAATTAAAATAAGTTTCACATAATCCATCCATTTTACCAAGGAATTGACCTCTAAGGCACACCATAGGTAACATCATACCGTTATGCTTTTAAGATTATAATTATGCCATCACAACTCCATTAACTTTGGGAATGCCTCGACCCCGTTTGTTCATTAAATCAATGTGGAGGAATCCACGACCCTCTTTGTTTAATAAATCAAACTTGGGGAAAGCCTCAACCCCTTTTCAGTGTATTAAATCAACTCAGGGGAATTCCTCAATCCCCAAGCTTCTAATTTTAAAAATCAAACATGGCAAATAAGGCCTTCAAAATCCATGCTTATTAATTTAGACTTTATTCAGTGCCATAGTATAGGTAATTAAGTCAAATCATGTGAAAAACCAACTTTCAAAACTAATTACATAAGTGGTTAGAGGGAACAAAGTTTCCAAACCAATTTCTAACAACAAAACATCAATTTAGGGAAATACCTTGTCCCCACACCCTTTTAATTCTCATACCCTTGCACCTAATTAGTTCTAAAACCATTGATAAAGAATGAACAATGCATATAAAGTTATGGAGGCTCAAATCAAGTAATATTTATTCTAAAACCCTCAAACCCATATTCGTAAAGACCAATTAATCACGTAAGTAACAATTTAATTACATGATTACATCAAAATAAGTGTTGGAAAAGAGTAACATCACTGAGATATCAACAATTTATGGAGAGAAATAAACCCTTGGACGCTTTAATTGCCACTTTATTGTGAAAACCTAATGTTCTTTACTTAGGGATTTGAGACAGAAGAGAGCATGTATTTGATTATTTAAGTAATAAAAATAAACCTCTTTAGGTGCTTTATGGATGTGGGGTCTAAGTGAAAAAGGATGAAAATGCCAAGAATGCCCTCACTTAAAGTTAAGAAAATGTCACCTAATCGTCATGGGTCACCTTACAACTCATGAATCCTGGATACGAGTTGAATCCATGACTTGTAGTTTGACAGTAGGTTAAAGGCCCCTCATTGTTGAACCTAAAAGTTCCACACTAAGACTCATGAGGTATCACAATGACACGTAGGGTCCTAGTTGTGGTCAAGGTAAAAACATCAAACACCTTTATTGGTTTGGATATGAGGAGCACTATACGACTTGATTAGAGTCTTGTCAAATCATTGAGTCTAGTAGTATTGAAAAAAGACACATTTGACAACCTCACTAGTCACCCTACGATTGGGGTCCTATGAACCGTATAGTGACCTTATGACTCGTAAGGTAAGTCATAGTTAGAGCAAAGAGTAGAAACACTCAGGAATTTTTTGGGGCCAAAAATCTAGTGTAATACCTTATAAGATTCTAAGATCGATTTAGGTTCTGGTTGCGTGTTTAAGGGGTCCAAGGCTAAAAATTTTCACTAAGTGTGGAGGACTTAGTCATTATCAAGACCCCAATATATTATGGATTTTATTTTTATCCTTCCAAACCCGAGATGTTTTTTGTTTACTTGAAGCATGTTTAGGGATGTTAAAGTTATGTCTCAAAAGAGTTTCAAAATTTTTGAATGGGATTCAGTGCATGTTTTAACCATGAAGGTAGTGATCCCCTACGATAGGCCTACGTCTGGAAGGATATTCCCTTGTGATAAGGTCCACATCATGGAAGTTACTCCTTTGCGATAGGGTCAGTATCATATAGCTTCTTCCCCGTGATTAGGTCTGCTATATGGAGGCATTGTATTTCTAGTTTCATGATTAAAGGGGCCAAAGGGTAATTTGGTCCTTTTCCCTCAACTCTAGTTGTCCCAAACATGACTTATATCACTCAAAAAGGTATTATTTTCCTATTATCATCAAAATTACTCACGTAGAAACCCTCCTGCTTCCCAAGAATGAGAAATTTAGGACTTCTTTCCCAAGAATCCAAGAGTTCAAGTTTTTAAGTTCAATCATTCTTTAAGAATCTAACCATTAAGGTATTAGGGGTATACATCAATGGGTTCCTTTCACCCATGGAGTCCCAAAAATCCTCTTTTTGATTTGAGTATGAAAATTTTACTCTTTACTATGATTTAATTAAGAGATATTCATGAAATAATCAATGTTTCCTAATTAATTTTACATTCAAGTAATGCTATTAGATTTTTCATGTGAATTATGATTCTACATGATTTAAAGTCCAAACTTACATTTCATGTTTGATCAATACCAAGTCAAGTTGTCAAATTCATGTATTTAATCATGTAAACTTTATATCCTTTCAAGCATAACTTATTTCCATGTTTAAATTCATGAGGGTAGCATTTATTCAAGAACATTATGTTTTGGGTCCCCTAAATTATGATTTACTACCAATGTTTTAGATGATGTTATCATATTTTAAAGTATCATTCAATGCTGGAAGGTTATGAACACCCGATACCTATGTGTTTACTAGCATTTTAGACCATTAATGTAATAAGTTAGTTAAACCATGAATCTTATCATTATATCCAGTTGTTATCATTATGTTGAGCACTATCAGTTGTTTTGTTCAAATGAAATTAAGTCAGTAACAATGTCAGTTCGATTGGGGGTAGGATTTAGCACCGAGCAAACCCAGAGATGAGGGCTCACCTGTCAGTAGAGGGTGTGACCCTTAGTAGCAATCCCTGAGTTCTAGAAATACATAGCTAGGATAGGTTTGAGAGTTTTCTTTCCGGTTGAGTATTGACACATATCTTATAGAAGCACCTGCGAGTAGAGGGTACTTCCTAGTCCTTCATGATATCAGCTCAGCTTTGTGGATCCACATCGTCAGCCAGTATTAGTACCTGTGGCAAGGTACTGACACCTTTTCAACTGGAGTTACAGGTTTGACCTTGATTATCTTAGATTTGGGCATGTCGATTACATGATACCTCCAACAATGTCGGTTCAGTTATTTAGACTAAGTACAATTCAGTTTTACATAATCAGTATTAAGATATTTGTTAATCCGTATACAAATATCAAATAATCAGTATATAGGTACCAGTTTATTAGTATTTAGATACCAGTTAATCAGTATTCAGATATAAGTTAATAAGTATTCATATGTCAGTTCTTCAGTAGTTAGATATCAGTTACACAATACTTAGTTATTAGTTAAGCAGTATTCAGATGTTAGTTATTCAATATTTATTTATAAGTTACTCGGTACACATATATTATTTAGTTAGTATCTAGCTACTAGTTACTCAGTATACATACATCAGTTATCCATTTATTAAGATTACAGTCATTCAGTCACACAAGCATAAGTCATTCAAATAATCAGATCAGGTCAGCACATGTCTATGCATATTTTTTCATTTATCTTTACACGTTTATGCACTCATGTCAGTACTTACGTGATTTCAGTTAATCTCCACCCTTAATACTAGTGCATTAAAAATACTGACCATATATTTTCTCTATCACTATGTTGTCTCATAGCATAGGTTAAGACGTAAATTTCCCAACCGCTCTTAGCCAACTTGGTACCCATCTCAGCATAATAATAGTAAGCCTTCATTTATCGAGGACGCTATGATTTTATTTATTTACAGTACTTTCATTCTTATCAGTCAGTTGAGTTAGTTGGGGTTTTTTCCATCAACTCCTCTGGTTTTAGAGGCTTTCAGATATTCAGACTAGATGTTTAGACAGTCAGTTATCTTTCAGATGTTATTAGTTATTTTCATATTTGACAGTTATATTTTGGATTCATTTTTCTATTTTTTACTATATCACGTCATTATATCTTTCATACATGTTATTTTAGTATTGAATTATTCAGTGCTCACAGCAGGTACCAGATCAAGGGTTAACTTGGGGTCACTTGGAGTCCTAAACACTGTGTCGCGACCAAGTGGTATCTTCGGTCGTGACAAAATCTGGTATCAGATCCTAAGGTTTTCAAGTGTCCTAGGGTGTCTAAAATTCATGCCGAGTAGAGTTTTGTGCATGGGTGTAAAGTGCACCCCATTTATAGATCAGAGGCTATGAGATGTTTTAGGTAAAGTTTCCCTTCTTTCAGTATTTATGTCATATGATAGGGCCGTATTACGGAGGCTATTCACACGCGATAGGGTCTGCATCATGGAAGCTATTTTCCAATTATAGGGTCCACATCATACATCTTATTCCCCATGATCAGCTCTATAATACAAAGGAATTATATTTCTAACTTTATAATTAAAGGTGCCAAGGGTAATTTTTATCCTATCCTCTCAACTCCAGTCGTCCAAAAGATGAATTATAACACTCAAAAGGGTATTGTTTTCCCATTATCTTCAAAATCATTCACATAGAAACCCTTCCCCTACCCAAGAATGAGCAATTCAAGCCTCCCTCCCCAAGAATCCAAGAGTTCAAGTTTGTCAATTTTGAGTACTTTTTAAGAATCTAACATTGAGGTATGTGGCGTATTCATAAATATGTTATTTCCACCCATTGATTCCTAAAAATTCTCTTTTTGGATTGAATATGAAAAGTTTATTCTTTACTATGATTTAATTCAGTGAAATTCATGAAATTATCCATGTTTCCTCATTAATTTTACATTAAAGCCATGATATTAGATTTTTCATGTGAATTATGATTCTATATGATTTAAACTCCAACCATGCATATCATGTTTGGTCAATACCAAGTCAAGATGTCAAATTCATGTATTTAGTCATGTAAACATGATATCCTCTCAAGCTTAAATTATTTCCTTGTTAAATTTATAAGATTAGAATTTATTCAAGCGCATTATGTTTTGGGTCCCAAAAATTATGATTTACTAGCAATATTTTAGGTGATGTTATCATATTTTAAAGTATCATTCAGTGTTGGCGGGTTATGAACTCATGATACCTTTGTGTTTACGCACGTTTCAGACCTTTCAACTAATAACTCAGTTAAACCATGAATTTTTTCATTATATCTAGTTGTTATGATCATGTTGAGCACTATCAGTTGTTATGTTCAGATAAACGTAAGTCAGTACCAGTGTTAGTTCAATTGATAGTAGGATTTAGCACTGAGCAAACCCAGGGATGGGGGCTCACCTGCCAATAAAGGTTGTAACCCTTAGTAGTGATCCCTGAGTTCCAGAACTACATAGTCAATATATATTTTATAGTCTTTCTTCCAGTTGAGGATTGACACAAAGCTCATAGGAGCATCAGTAAGTAGAGGGTGACTCCTTAGTCCTTCGGGACATAAACTCAGCCTGAAAGATCTACATTATTAGCCAGTCTTAGTAAGTACCCTTAACAAGGTACTGATACCCTTCCAATAGGGGTTATAGATTGGACCATAATTAGCTCAGATTGGGGCATATTGGTTACATGATACTTTCCATAGTTTCAGTCCAAACTAAGTACAATTCTGTTTTACATGATTAGTATGTAGATATCAGATGATCAATATACAAATACTAGTTAATCAGTATTTACATATTAGTTATTTAGTATCCAAAAATCAATTATTCAATATTCAAATATTAGTTGTTCAATATTTAGTTATCAGCTACTTAATACTTTGTATCAGTAGAATTTAGTTTTACATAATTAGTATACAATTATCAAATAATTGATATAAAGATACCAGTTAATTAGTATTCATATATCAGTTATTCAGTATCCAAATATAAATTAATCAGTATTCAAATATAAGTTGTTCAGTATTTATTTACTAGTTACTTAATACTCAGATATCAGTTAATCAATATTTAAATATTCATTATTCAGTTAGATATCAGGTAGTCAGAATTCAAAGATTAGCTACTCAGTATATAGATATTAGTTATCTATTTATTTAGATTTTAGTCATTGAATCACACAGGCATCAGTCATTCAGTTAATTAGATTAGCTTAGCATATGTCTATGCTTATTTTTGCATTTATCTTTACATGTTTATGCACTCATATTAGTACTTACATGATTTTAGTTAGTCTCCACCCTTCATTCCAGTACATTTAAAGTACTGACCGTATATTTTCTATTGTGTTATTTTGCCTCATAACATAGATTTGGATGCATAATTTCCCAACCACTCTTAGCCTGCTCGATACCCATCTTAGTAGTAGTAGTAGTAAGCCCTCGTCTATCAAAAGTACTAAGATTTTATTTATTTATAATACATTCTTTCATGTCAGTTATTTGGGGGTTTATCCCATCAACTACTCATGTTCTAGAGAATTACAGATATTCAGACTAGATGTTCTGATAGTTAGTTGTCTTTTAGATGTTATTAGTTGTTTTTAGACTTGACAGTTGTATTTTAAAGTCAATATTCCATTTTTGGCTATATTTCATCAGTATATCTTCTGCACATGTTATTTCAATATTGAATTATTTAGTGATCACAACAGATACCAAATCAAGGGTTAGGTTGGGGTCACTTCTAGTTGTATGTCGCGACTAGGGGTTAGCTTTAGATCATGACTAAACTTAGTATCAGAGCCTAAGGATTTAAAGTGTGCTGGGGTGTTTGAAAGTTGCATCGAGTAGAGTTTTTTTCATGGGTGTGAAGCATGCTACATTTATAGATCAGAGGCTATGAGATGTTCTTGGAAAAGTTTCCTTTCTTTCAGTATTCATGTCATGTGAAAGAGCAGGAGCTCTATTGATATCCTTTATCTAATTCGCCCTTTAATCCATTTATAGAAAATGCCTCCTAGAAGAATAAACTAAAGTAAGGATGGGAGTCTGCCTGTACCACCACCTATTCAGGAATATCCCCTGAATGAGTATGTTTCCCACATTAAATTCAGAGCCTCTTTCACCACTTTTCTTACTAGGTAGTTGCCCAGTATAACAAGTAGGCTATTTTCCTAGACAATCTAGTGGCGAATATAGTTGCAGCAAGAATTTCAAACTTTTCTGGAATAAATCCCCCTTTATTTTCTGGATCAAAGTCTGAGGAGGATCCGCAAGAGTTTTTGGATGTCGTGTAGAAAGCGACTAACATCAAGGGTGTCACCACCAATGAAAGTATAGACTTACCTGCTTATTAGTTGTAGGGAGTGGCTCATAATGTGTCAAGCAGTGCAAGGATAACAGGGGTATTGAGGCAGGGTCGGTAGAGTGAGAGGAGTTTGCCATGGCTTTATTGGATAAGTTCTATCCACGGGAGTTGAGGTAGGCCAAGGTTCAGGGGTATTAAATCCTGAATCAAGGTAACAAAACGTAAGGGATTACTCAAGTTTATTCACTTGGTAAGGTATGCTCCTACTATGATGGCTAATTCTAGAGCTTGAATGAGTAAATTTGCATCAATAGTTTTGAAAGATGTGGCGAAGGAGTGCTGGACAGCTATGTTAGTTAAGGAGATAGATATTTCTAAATTAATGGTCCATGCTTAGCAGATTGAGGAACAGAAGCTCAAAGAAAAGGAAAGGAAGAATAAAAAGGCCAGAATAGGTAGTTCCAACTTTTCTAAGCAAAGGTCAGAAGATGGTAACCATTCTCAATTCCGTTAAAATTTTTTAGCTTCTTCCCCATCTTCAGCTAGCACTCCAATGCCTAAGTTCGAGAAGGAAAATTGGGATAGAGCGCTAAGCTCTAAAACTCAGGATAGTATGAACAGTGGTCATACCAATCTACTTTGTAGGAGTGTAGTAAGAATCATTAGGGAGAGTGCAAAGCAGCTAGTGATGGATGTTTTAGATATGGCAGGCCAGGGCAGAGGATCAGGCATTGCCCATCATTTAGTCAGAAAGGTTAGGATATTTATTAGCAGGGTCAAAACAAATTATCATCAACTCTAGTAGGTCACCCAACACAGTAGGATGCTACTTTCAGTACCACCAGTGGGCACCGACAGAATAAAATATATGCTCTCTGAACCTGGCATGATAAAAAAAATCTCCTAATGTTATTAGGATTATATTAAAGGTTTTCATCTTAATGTTTATGCATTCTTAGACCTCAAAGTTTCACTTTGTTTTTTGACTCCTTAATAGTTGTAGACTTCAGTGTCTGTCCCAAAACATTAGTAGAACCTTTCTCAGTGTATGCCCAGTAGGTAAATCTATTGTATCTAGATAAGTATGCATAAATTTCCTAATCATATTATATCAGAAAGTTACTTCAATTAATCTTGTGGGGTTAGAGATGACAATTTTTATGTCATTCTCAGTAAGTATTGGCTCTACTCATGTTATGCCTTAGTTGATTGCAGAAATAATATTTTTCAGTTCAAATTCCCTAATGAACCAGTTATTGAATAAAGGTGTGGTACTTCAGTGCCTAAGGTTCAGTTTGTTTCCTATCTTAAGGAAAGAAAAATGATACCCAAGTGGTGTATTTACCATCTCATCTGATTCAAAGCCTTAATTTCAGTAACTCTGAGTCTTGAGTCAGTTCTTATAGTAAATGAATTTCTCGATGTGTTCCCAGAAGATCGTCTTAGATTTTCTCTCAAAAGGAAAATTCACTTCAGAATAAATCTCTATCCAGATACCCAGCCTATCTCATATACACCTTACCGAATGGCTCTAGCTGAGCTCAAGGAATTGATAGAAAATTTGAAATGTATCTTAGATAAGGGTTTCATTAGGCCTTGTGTTTCCGTATGGGGCACTCCCGTCCTTTACGTGCGTAAGAAAGATGGTTCTCTTAGTTTATACATCTACTACCATCAGTTGAATAAAGTCACCATCAAGAATAAGTACCCACTCCCAAGTTTTGATGACTTGTTCGACCAACTTCAGGGTGTAACTTACTTTTCTAAGATAGACTTCAGATTCGGCTATCATCATCTTAGAGTTAGAGAATGTGACATTCCAAAGACATCCTTCAAAACTTCATATGGTCACTTTGAATTCCTAGTTATGTCTTTTGGACTATTGAATGCTTCTGTAATTTTTATGGACTTCATGAACCGTGTGTTCAAGAAGTACTTGTACTTGTTCGTCATAGTCTTTATTGACAATATACTTATCTATTCCAATAGTGAGAATGATCATGCCGACCATCTGAGGGTTATGTTGTAGATCCTTAGTGATCATTAGTTATTCGCTAAATTCAGTAAGTTCAAATTTTTGTAAAGGTCAGTAGCTTTCCTTGGTTACATCTTTTCTAGGCATGGCATTTGAGTTGATCCTCAAAAGATCAAAGCAGTGAGAAATTGTCCTAGACCCATCTCTCTGTCAGATATTTAGAGTTTCTTAGGTTTTATGTTCTATTACAAGCTGTTTGTTGAAGGTTTATATTCTATTTCTTCTCCTATGTCTAGAATAACCCATAAGAAATTTAAATTTCAGTGGTTAGATTCCTGAGAGAAGAATTTTCGTGAGTTAAAGGCTCGACTCAATTTCTCTCCAGTCTTGACTTTGCCAAATGACATAGATTGGTTGGTAGGGTATTGTTATGCTTCTAGAGTCGGCCTTGGTTATGTGTTAATGAAAAGAGGTAAGTTCATATCCTATGCCTCAAGATAGCTTAAATCCTATGAGAGGAATTATCCAACCCATGACCTCAAGTTGGCAGTAGTAGTCTTTATCTTAAAGATTTGGAGGCATTATCTTTATAAAGTTTATGTGGTGGTATTTACAAATCAAAAGAGATTACAATATGTGTTCACCCGAAAAGATCTGAATATTCATTAGAGAAGATAGAGTGAGTAGTTTAAAGATTATGATATGAGTGTATTGTATCATCCAGGCAAGGCCAGCGTAGTATAGATGCCCTTAGTAGATTGTCTATGGATAGTGTTTCTCATGTTGAGTATGATAATAAGGAGATAGTTCATGAGGTTCATCAACTTGGTAAGTTAGGAGTTTGTTGATTCAGAGAATGGTAGCAGTTCAGTTCAGAATAGCTCGTAATCTTCACTCGTTGTCAAAGTAAAAGAAAATCAAGATAGGGATCCTAGTTTTATCAAGTTAAAAAAGACAGTTAAGATCAGACGGTGGAATTTTTCTCCTAAGCGGGAGATGGTATGCTTTGTTGTCAAGTCAGACTATGTGTTCTGTGTGTTGATGATTCTATACATTGTATATTAGATGTGGGGCATGGTGCATAATAATCTATCCACACAGGAGCCACTAAGATGTATCATGATTTAAGATAAACCTGTTGGTGGAGTGGTATGAAGGAAGATATTGAAGAGTTTATGGCTAAGTGTTCTAACTGTTAGCAGTTTAAGGTTGATCAACAGAGGCCTAGTGGAATGCTCCAGGAGTTCAGTATCCCCATTTGGAAGTGGAAGGTGGCGAACATGTACTTTTTAATAGGTTTGCCTTGTACGCATCGTCAGTACGATTAAATTTTGGTTATTTTAAATCGACTTACCAAGTAAACCCACTTCTTGCCAGTTCATACTTTGTATTCAGATGAGGATTATGCTAGACTTTATCTGAAAGAGTTGTTAAAATTGCATAGGGTTTTGTTGACCATTATTTCATACAAGGGTACTCAGTTCACCTCCCACTTTTGAAAAGGTTTTCAGAATGGTCTTTGTACCCAATTTCATCTCAACACAGCTGTTCATCCTTAGACAGATGGTCAGGCAGAGAGGACTATTAGGATGTTAGAGAACATATAGAGGGTGTCTGTTATTGACTATAAGGGTAGCTGGGATGACCAATTACCTTTGATTGAGTTATCCTATAACAATAGTTATCACTCTAGTATACAAATAGCTCATTACAAGAGAAGATGTAGGTCCCTTGTTTCTTGGTTCGAAGTATGTGTGGCTGCTTTGATAGGGCCAGACTCAGTGTTTACGATAATGAAGAAAGTTTAGCTGATTCATGATAGGCTGAAGACAGCCCAGAGCCAACAAAAATCTTATGCAAATGTTAGAAGAAGAGATCTTGAGTTTGATGTTGATGACCTTGTGTATTTAAAATTTCACCCATGAAAGGGGGTGAAGAGGTTTGTTAAGAAGAGAAAGCTTAGTCCTCGCTATGTAGGTTCATATAGAATTTTGAGCTGCTTTAGGAAGGTCACTTATGAGTTAGAGTTGCCTGCAGTTTAGGCATTAGTACATCGGGTATTCTATTTATCTTTGCCAAAGCAATCCATTGGTGATTTAGCTTTTGTTGTTCCTTTAGAGAGTGTTTATGTGATGGATAATATTTCCTTCAAAGAAATCCCAGTTGACATCCTTGATCGTTAGATTGATAGGTTGAGGAATAAGAAAATTCCTTTGGTTAAGGTTCTATGGAGAAATAAGTCTATTGAGGAAGCTACTTAGGAAGTGGAAGGAGATATACAAGCCCGGTATCCTCATCTTTCCTCAACAAATTCAGACCCATCTTGATGTAATAGTTTTCCTTAAGTTGACTCTTTGCATTCTTAGTTTCAGCTATATAACTATATAACCATTCACATGTCACAGTATGAATTAATGAAATCAGTTCAGCCCATGTAGCATTTATCATGTTTTTGACCTAGTTATTTAACCACATTTCACCTTATCAGTATTTAGTATAGACTCTAAGTCTCCTTAGCATCTCAGCTTACAAAATTCCATTCAAAGGATGAATGGTCCCAAGTGAGAGATATTGTAATACACCATAATATTCAAAGCTCGATTCATCTTCTGGTTTCATGTTTATAGGGTCCAAGGCTTGAAATTTTCACTATGTTAAGGACTTATTCATTTTCAAGACCCTAAGATTTTATAGATTTTTTTTTGGCCTTCCCAAACTCGAGACGTTGGTTTTTAAGTTGAAACGTGTTTAGGTATGTTAAAGGTATGTCTTGAAATAGTTTTGGAATTTTCGGATATGATTCAGGGCATGTTTGGACCATAAAGGCAGTGAACCTGAGCAGTAGGGCCACATCGCGGAGACTATTCCCTTGTGATAGTGTCCGCATCGTGGAAGCTATTCCTTAACAGTAGGGTCCGCATCTCATGCTTATTCCTCATAATTAGGTCTACGATATGGAGGCATTGTATTTCCACCTATATGAAATATAGGTGCAAGGGGTAATTTGGTCTTTTCCCTTCAGCCCAGTCATCAAAAATATGATTTAACACTCAAAAGGGAATTATTTGCCCATTATCGTCAAAATCACTCACGTAGAAACCCTCCCCTTCCAAAGAATGACCAATTCAAGCCTCTCTTACCAAGAATCAAAGAGTTCAAGTTTTCAAGTTCAAGCATTCTTCAAGAATCTAACCATTGAGGTATATGGGGTATTCATCAATGGGTCTTTTACACCCTTGAGTCCCAAAAATCCTCTTTTTGGTTTAAGTATGAAAATTTTACTCTTTACTATGATTTAATTCAGTGAAATTCATGAAATAATACGTGTCTCCTCAATACTTTTCCATTCAAGTCAAGCTATTACCATTTTCAACTAAATTATTATTCTATATGATTTAAACTCCAAAATTACATGTCATGTTTGGTCAATACCAAGTCAAGTTTTGAAATTCATGTATTTAGACCATGATATCCTGTCAAGCCTTACTTATTTCCATGTTGAAATTAATGAGGGCAGCAGTTATTCAATAACATTATTTTTTGGGTCCCCCAAATTATGATTTACTACAAGTGTTTTAGATGGTGTTAGCATGTTTTAAAGTATAATTCAAGGCTGGTGGGTTATGGACACCCGATACCTATATGTTTACTCATATTTTAGACCTTTCAAGTAATAAGTTAGTGAAACCATGAATATTATAATTATATCTAGTTGTTATGATCATATTGAGCACTATCAGTTGTTATGTTTAGATGAGCTTAATTCAGTACCAGTATCAATTCAGTTGGGAGTGAGATTTAGCACCAAGCAAACCTAGGGATAGGGGCTTACCTGGTAGTAAAGGATGTGACCCTTAGTATAAATCCTTGAGTCCAGAACTAGTAGCCAACGTAGGGTTAATAGGATTTCTGCCAGTTAAGGGTTAACACATATCTCATAGGAGCACCTGCCAATAGATAGTGCCTCCCTAGTACTTTGGGACATTAACTCAGCCTTGTGTATCCACATCGTCAGCCAGTGTTAGTACCCATGGCAAGGTACTGACACCATTCCAGCTGGGGTTATAGGTTGGTCCCTAATTAGCGTAGATTAGGGCATGTCTGTTACATAATACCTCCAACAGTTTCAGTCTAGTTATT
>NC_061114.1:77956058-78139234 GCF_002878395.1 Capsicum annuum
CACCAGCAGAGATATTATACGATGAAATAAAACCAGTTATACAAGTCATAAAAATAGGACTAACCAGAAATATGATCATACCAGAAGATATTACGCAGCAGTCGGAGATATCCAGAATTGAGATACCCGATTTCTACGCAAATAAACGACTCATTGGACTAGCTATGATTATCCAAGAATTAGCAAATAATTATACTAATGGAAACCCAATATGAAGCTATTATTCGAGAGACCATCAAATGATTTATTCAAATTCAAAAGAGCTACGACAAGCAGCTATGAAAGATGTTAGGCAATGGATAGTGACATTACTTAACACAGAAAAATAATCTACCGCAAGAGCAATTAAAAAAGGATTTATTTCAGACGGATTACTGACAAAATATTGTAAGATAATTGGACACAAATACCCAGATCATCAATGTTCAAGATGTAATGGAGAAGATAACATTATTCCAGAAGTACACCTAGAATAAAAATCAAGAAAATGAGCATGCCAGCTGGAAAGATAAGATAAGAAGCAATGGAAAAGCAACAGATACGACAATGAGAAGATACCAATGGAAGAAGACAAGATATTAAATTATTTACGTAAAATTGTTAGGATTGTTAGAATCATTGTATAAACTTTTCTTTTTAGCCTTTACGTAAAATTGTTAGAATTGTTAGAATTATTGTATAGACTTTTCTTTTTAGCCTCCTAGCCTTTTTGACTTTTTTAAAGGCTAAAGCATTAACTTTTTAGCCTCCTAGCCTTTTTGACTTATTTTAAAGGCTATGACACTTAGTAGGATTTTTTTAACGTGTAAAGACACTGTAAAGATTTTCATTCTATAAATGAAAGAAACCGAAGGCATTGCAGGGCAAGCCTTCATGTGTTGAAGCAATACTCTCTCCAGTCCACAACAAATATTTTGCTCAGTTAATTAAAAAACAGACATATTTCAATGGAAAAAGCTATGGAGGAACAAATTTCAGAAATATCAAAACTACCCGAACAGGTATATTTATTTATGATTATGAATAGCTAAATTCATAATTCCCACCAATCATGATATGATAAAATAAATTCATAGTAGTTGCTTTATAGTAGAATTATTCGAAGAATAATATGTTAAAAAGTTTATTAGCAAAGTGAAAACGGAGAAAAATTCCTAAGAACTATGCCATCCTAAAGGTGAAACCGATGAGGCAAGAAGCCGTGGTGGGGAGTAACCAGAGTAGAGACGTTGTTTAAGGGAAAAAGTATCCAAATTACCATGCTAATAGTGACCGAAGAACATGTTATTTAAGAATAATCTAGTATATAGTAATCTAAGATGACCATATTTTGTTATGTACATGGTTGAAGGGAATATTTTGAAAATAGCAAATTTATGAAAATGAATAATTATTTATCTGATGTGATGGTAGATAAATTCAAAATACTTATTTTGTATGCACTTAAAGATATAAAAGTAGTAGATATAAGAAAAATCATATTAGAAAAAGCATTTGGAAAATATTATATGACTAGAGTAAATTATATACCATACCTACCTAACTACTCTTACAAATACTTACCATGATAAATTACATAGAATTTTTAGAAAAAGATATGAGAAACATACAGTTACTAGAAAAACAGATAAAAATAAATATAGACAAATACATGGAAAATAAAGATATAAAATATATAGAATTTCTTAATAAAAATATGCAAGAATTACTAAGGCTAAAAAAAAGAACTACAAAATATTATAATAAAACCAATTTTAAAAAATAGATCATCTAGATTATCTTAAAGTCTTAATCTTATATATACTTAAAGATATAAAAATTATAGATATTAAGAGAATATATTAGAAAAAGTAATAGACTATGAAATTGAAACCATAAATTGGATAGAACAGTTATACCAAGAAATTTACCCAGAAGTATATTATTCAGATTAAGAGGTGTTAGAATATATTAGAAAAACTAGAGAAAATCAAGATAATCTAAATAAAGAAATTAATTATAGAAACCGAATTAGAAAAATAATGGAGAATCTAAAAGAAAAATTAATATGGATAGAAGAAATCTTAGAAAATTTAGAAAAAAGTACATGTGATAGTTTATATAATTTAAAAAAACTCACTACGAGAAGAACAACACAAGATAATAAATAACATTGAAAATCTAGAATTAGATATACATTACAGTACAGTTAGGATAAATTATTATACAGAAATTTGTAACTCTGCAATTACTACAGGATAAAATAATAAACCAAACAAATTAATGAATACATCTTACGAAAAGAATAAATCATTAAAAAATATTGAAACAAAATTTAAGAAATATCCACGCACAAAGAGAAATAATTTGTCTTTCTCTTATATTGCCTCATAAAATCATGGCATATCAAGACATTGGTGATCTCCCATGTAGAAAAGCAGCTAAATTAGAGTTCATAATCACAGGTAGTACTATCTTTACTCTATTACAAAGCATCATTGATATGCACTTGTATAAAATATTACAATATGATATAGGTCGATAATGCCCAGCATTCAAAGTTCTTTCAATTTAAGGAATCGGCATAATAATTATGAAATTTATCAATGTAAGTAATTTACCATTCCTCAAGAAATCCTAAATTGCCTCAATCACCTCTTTTCCCAATATGTGCCTGTTGCTATAAAAAATATACACCCATAGCCATAAGGTCCTAGACTCTTGTTGACACTAACAGATTACATTGCTTTGTAATCTCTTTATTTGTACAAGGTCTCAGTGATCTAATATGCTTATCAACAGACAGTACAAGATCATTCTTCAGCTAAGCAGTGAGTTCTTTCCTTCTAACTCCCATCTTTTTACCTAGCAACTAATAAAAAAATCTGACAAATAGAGTAGCAATACCTACCGGATTAGTTTTCATAACATAGTGCCCATTCTGCACCCATGTGACTGCTTCCATTAGTTTCCTTTTTTTTATTATAGAAAAAATATTTTTTGTAAACATCTCCTAATTAAAACCATGTAGCTTTTCTTGTATACAACATGACGGACTCAACCATGTTAAATGAATCTCTAACACTTTGATAAGCTACTCTCTCTGCTTATTGTACCAGCTCATTTAAAGGAACTACATGCTATTTTCTTTGTGCAAACTCCAAGTTGTCTCTATCAGCCTCCATTTTAGTCAAGATCCAACTATACTTTCTACTTGAATTTTCATATCCTTGTATAATATCTTAGGCTTCTTTTCCACTCTCAATATTGCAAACCTAATATATGCTTAGCCAAATATCTATGTACAATCTCCAGAAATTTAGGGCATATACTCCGGAAATTACAATATTTGAACATCGGCATCCTTCTAATTTGATCCTAGGAGAAAGATAAGATTGTTGGGTAGTGATCACTAACCCTTTCTAACAGAAAATGGTTTTCACGGGGTAGCATGTTGTCAACCCTATCTCGATTCACCCCAAACCCAATTAGTTTTTGAGATCACCCTATTAAGCTCTTATTTATCATTCCAAGTGTAGCGATTTCTAGAACATGGAAATTTAGTGAGACCATATTGTTCCACATATTGTTGGAACTCAATCACTTAAGAATAGGTGACTAGACTCCCCGCCCCACCCATTCAGTCATCCTACTTAAGCATAGGTGACTAGACTCCCTGCCCCACCCATTGAGTCATCCTACTTCAATACATTATTAAAATCATCCATAATCAGTTCTATCACATACATTACTTGTCCTACAGAAGTAATTCTACAGTTCTCTTCTCTCATCCTTTGTGTTATATGAATACGCAAAGGTCAACAAAAATTCTAGTTGGCTGCATTACCTAACACATTGCAACTTATTGCTTGTGCATCCCCCTCTATCAGCCTTGCCTCAAAGAGATCAAGTTCCAAGACTACATTTTTACCATTATCGTGATGTTCTAGATTTGGTAGAGATTTCTGGCCATGATATGTACCATCAATAACAGTCTCTGTTTTATTATTTTGAGCATTATTTCCAAAAACCCAATGATTCCAACATCTTACTTATTATAGAAGTATTTAACCTTTTTTTGTTTATTGAGGCCATTAAGGCCTCTCACGTTCCAACTATATATCCTAACAATTTTTATTTAGGTTCATGTGACCACCCTTTTTCCTATATTTCAATTTTTAAGATAATCTCCATATTCTAAAACACCTTTCACTAGCATCTAGAATGCATTTCTCATTTCTACAGCCTTTTCCACTACTACTAGAGATTTTACTGCCTTTGCAGGTTTACCCATCCTTGACATTAGCATTCTGAGTCATCTCTATATCACATATCTTTTCTTCAGTACAATAGGACCCATGGGTCCAGTTTATGCATCTCTTCCAGGGCTTCCTTAATTTGAGTTTGCTTCCCTTTCTTGAGGCTGGGCTTGCTCTATTCTAGCTTCTGTCTCCTCTACTTGTAGTACTACCTTATTATCTATAAAAACTCCCTCAGTATGTCTATACTTAGGGAAAACCTAGCATAATAAAGGTCTCTAGTCGTACATTACTATCTGTGTAATCTCTACTCTCCTTGTTAAAAAATAAAATTTTCTCCAATAGAACATCTCATATTTAAAATTCAACCAATAATATTGCGTAATTAAGTATAATTTTCTTCTGTATGTTATGATAGACCATGAATGGTTTACCTATTAGACTATTTTTTTAGACTTTTAGCGTTTCTGTATTTATATTTAAGCCCTGGAATTTGAATTCATATAGGGACTAAAAATAATTCCTCACGTGAAAATTTTATCTCCACAGTCCTTATGATTTAACAATGAATGGTCTGTTATCAAAGTGAAACATACCCCCTCCCTCCACCATCCCGTAGTACATCATCTATACTTTGCTTCATCTTAAATCAAACTAGTATAATTCATTGTTCAACATTACAATTTTATTGATTAAATTTTTACCAAAAGTCATAGTATAAACCCATTTAAGACCAAAAATAAGAGGATGAGATCCTTGAACATAGCACCTCATCGGTATTTTCAAATAGTCAATTTCTAAACCGATATCATCAATTTTAATCATCCCTACATGTGCATCCCCTTTCACTTCAGGTTTTATGAACCCAAGTTTAAAGACCCCACTAGATGCGTTAGTGATGTTGAAAATCTCACAAACTAAAAGCTTTATTATTGACATATCTTTCTCTACATATTTTACGATTTCAACCTCATCCACCCATGTAATCTTTGAATTGCACTAGGAGTATTGAGTGCATCTACCCATTCTCATAGTGTATTCTCCTTTGATTTATTATTTTCCTCAACCATCTTAGGCATACGATACATCTTTTGTTGCGTCAATAATATCTCAGGGATAGAACTTTATTTCATGCTAGTAGTACCTACCATAGTTCTCTCACGCTTATCCCTATCAGTTATAGCAGTATCCTATTTCGATGTCGATTGCATTTACCTCCTACCCATAGCTAGCATACTTTAGTTAATGTATGCCTAGAGAGAGAAACATGCCTCACGCTTTTTGTTCATTTTAAATTTTATAAATTATTGATGCATTGAGTTGATTCTTAGATCACTTATTCATATATTGAATGTAATTTTATATTCATATTGATTAGTTGTGAGAATTACATAATCATATCACTCATGAATATTCATGAGCCATTAATACCACCAAGACATTCTAACTTTTGTAAGAAAATAAGATGTTATAAAAGGTCTATACTGAGGGATGTTTTGGTAAGCTTGATTTGAGAAATGAGATTGAGATTGTGTAACTATATGAGTAGCAAATCCCCTATTGGTCCTACTTATTAGCTGCAATCTCGATGGGTGTATATAGAAGGTTATGCGATAACTTTTAAAATATTACATTATCATAATTACTACTTTGCATAGCATCAAGTGCATTGAATTATCATCATTGATATGTTTTGATATTATGTTAGTATTTACTCTTGTACTGTGTTTCTATGTTTTATGAATGGAACGTATTACTATTTGGATATAAAAATGCACCAGATAGATATCAACATTTTATGGATAGTTATTTTAAACAATTATCTAATTGTATAGTATACATAGATGATATATTATTATATACAAAAACTAAAGAAGAACATTAAAAATTACTAGGACAGTTTACAGATATAATAGAAAAAATCGGGAATAAGTCTAAGCGAAAAGAAAGCTGAAATTATGAAAAATCAGATAGAATTTTTAGGAATACAAATAGATAAAAGTAGAGTAAAAATGCAATAACATATAGTACAAAAAATAATAAATTCGAAAGAAGAATTAGATACAAAGAAGAAATTACAATCATTTTTAGGATTAGTAAACCAAGTAAAAGAATATATTCCAAAATTAGCAGAAACTTTAAAACCACTACAGAAAAAATTAAAAAAAGATGTAGAATATAACTATAATGAAGAAGATAAAAAACAAGTTCAAAAAATAAAATTACTTTGTAAAGAATTACCAAAATTACAATTTCCAGATGAAAATAGAAAATTTATATATATAGTAGAAGCAGATACTAGTGAATATAGTTATGGAAGAATACTTAAATATTGATATGAAGCAGAAAAATTAGAACACCATTGTAGATACTACTCAGGTACGTTCAATGAGACAGAAATAAAATGGAAAATAAATAGGAAAGAATTATGTTCATTATATAAATGTTTGTTAGCATTTGAGCCATATATTGTATATAACAAATTTATTGTACGAATAGATAATACACAAGTACGCTGGTGGTTAACAAAGAAAATACAAAATTCAGTTACAACAAAAGAGATTCGGAGACTAGTCTTGAATATATTAAATTTCACATTTATAATTGAAGTAATCAGTATTAACAAAAATGTTATTGCAAATTACATATCAAGACAAAGCTACACAGACTGATATAATAGAAGAAGATACTTTAGAAAAAATACTCAACACCCTAACTACGCTTTCATTGAAAGTGGACAGTATGGGTAATGAGATAGAAAAGCTAAAGACTAATGAAGATAAACTGAAGTCTATAGCTACAAATCAGCTAACTCAGCAGTGTACAGAGCTATGTCGATCGGAAGACATTAAAGTTCCAAAACTAGAAGGAGACGATGGGACACTCCATAAAACCCATAACCTTTATCAATCTACTTCTGCAGGTACAAGCAAAGGAGTTAGTAGACAAAGATATCAGAACATGAATATGAATAAGATATTTGAGAAACCATTTATACCAAAAACACAAAAAGACCCCTTGTTCATACCCCTACAAATTACCACATACCGAGATAGTCTGAACCAAGATAAAAAAGTTTACAACTATACAGCCCAAAAATACATAGAAAATATTTATAGAGTACAAACTTTCCTAAACCTCAACCCCAGAGCTACAAATATTAAAGAACCAAATACAAACTATATAACCCAAAAATTACAAGGATATAACAAGCTAATTGCACTACCCAAAACCAACCCAAGCCTAGTGAAAACTTATTTTGACTATGGATTATTAAATACCATAGACAACCAAGACGGAGAAGAACTAACAGCTATGGAAGAATTACATAAAATATTCACCACCTACAAAAGGATAACAAAAGGAAATCTATTTAATATAAAGTGTTATACTGCACCAGCAGAGATATTATACGATGAAATAAAACCAGTTATACAAGTTGTAAAAATAGGACTAACCAGAGATATGATCATACCAGAAGATATTACGCAGCAGCCAGAGATACCCAGAATGGAGATACCTGATTTCTACGCAAATAAATGACTCATTGGACTAGCTACAATTATTCAAGAATTAGCAAATAATTATACTAATGGCAACCCAATATGGAGCTATTATTCGCGAGACCTTCAGATGATTTATTCAAATTCAAAAGAGCTACGACAAGCAGATATGAAAGATGTTAGGTAATGGATAATGACATTACTTAACCCAGAAAAATAATCTGCTGCAAGAGCAATTAATAAAGGATTTATTTCAGATGGATTATTGACAAGATATTGTAAGATAATTGGACACAAATATACAGACCATCAATGTTCAAGATGTAATGGAGAAGATAACATTATTCCAGAAGTACACCTAGAATAAAAATCAAGAAGATGAGCATGCCAGCTGGAAAAATAAGATAAGAACCAATAATAGAGATATGGAAAAACAACAGATACGACAATGAGAAGATATCAACGGAATAATAGAAGACAAGATACTAAATTATTTACGTAAAATTGTTGTACAGAATTATTAGACTTTAGCCTTTTTCTTCTTATCCTTCTAGCCTTTTTGACTTTTTTAAAGGCTATAGCATTAACTTTTTAGCCTTCTAGCCTTTTTGACTTTTTTTAAAAGCTATGGCACTTAGTTTTAGGATTCTTTTTAGAAAACGTGTAAAGACTTTGTAAAAAAAATTTATTCTATAAATGGAAGAAACTGAAGGCATTGCAAAGCAAACCTTCATGTGTTGAAGCAATACTCTCTCCTGTCCACAACAAATATTTTGCTTAGTTAATTAAAAAGCAGACATATTTCAATGGAAAAAGCTATGGAGGAACAAACTTCAGAAATATCAAAACTACCCGAACAGGTATATTTATTTATGATTATGAATAACTAAATTCATAATTCCCAACAATCATGATATGATAAAATAAATTCATATTAGTTACTTTATAGTAGAATTATTCGAAGAATAATATGTTAAGAAGTTTATTAGCAAAGTGGAAATGGAGAAAAATCCTTAAGAACTATGCCATCCTAAAGGTGAAACCAATGAGGCAAGAAGCCGTGGCGGGGAGTAACCAGAGTAGAGGCGCTGTTTAAGGGAAAAAGTATCCAAATTACCATGCTAATAGTGACCGAAGAACATGTTATTTAAGAATAATCTAGTATATAGTAATCTAAGATGACTATATTTTGTTATGTATATGATTGGAGGGAATATTTTGAAAATAGCAATTTTATGAAAATGAATAATTATTTATCTGATGTAATGGTAGATAAATTTAAAATACTTATTTTGTATGCACTTAAAGATATAAAAGTACTAGATATAAGAAAAATCATATTAGAAAAAGCATTTGGTAAATATTATATGACTAGAGTAAATTATATACCATACCTACCTAACTACTCTTACAAATACTTACCATGATAAATTACATAGAATTTTTAGAAAAAGATACGAGCAACATACAGTTGATAGAAAAACAGATGAAACTAAATTTAGACAAATACATGGAAACTAAAGAGATAAAATATATAGAATTTCTTAATAAAAATATGCAAGAACTACTAAGGCTAAAACAAACAACTAAAAAATATTATAATAAAATATTTAATCAATTTTAAAAGATAGATCATCTAGATCATCTTAAAGTCTTAATCTTATATATACTTAGAGATATAGAAATTATAGATATTAAGAGAATAATATTAGAAAAAGTAATAGACTATAAAATTGAAACCATAAATTGGATAGAACAGTTATATCTAGATATTTACCCAGAAGGATATTATTCAGATTAAGAGATGTTAGAATATATTATAAAAACTAGAGAAAATCAAGATAATCTAAATAAAGAAATTAATTATAGAAACCGAATTAGAAAAATAATGGAAAATCTGAAAGAAAAATTAACATGGATAGAAGAAACCTTAAAAAATTTAGAAAAAAGTACATGTGATAGTTTATATAATTTAAAAAACTTACTACGTGAAGAACAACACAAGATAATAAATAACATTGAAAATCTAGAATTAGATATACATTACAGTACAATTAGGATAAATTATTATACAGAAATCTGTAACTCTGTAATTACTACAGGATAAAATAATAAACCACACAAATTAATGAATACATCTTACGAAAAGAATAAATCATTAAAAGATATTGAAACAAAATTTAAGAAATATCCACTCACAAAGAAAAATAGATTCATTATAAATATAATAGATCTATTTCATAAGTTAGTTATCTGCATAGATCCGCACCCCCTTCCAAATGGTATCAGAGTCCAGTAATTTAAAAAGTACAGTAGTAGTAGATATGTTTGAATTTATGTTTGAATATAGATTAAATTAATTATGAGAAGACCATTTAGAAACAAAGAAGCTTTTAGAAAAATTAAAGAATCTTTAATTAGTAATTATTCAGAATATATAAGTCTTAATAAAATAAAAGAAAACCCACAAAGATTAGTCTACCTAATTACCTTAATATCTAGTATTGAAGAAAAATTAATAATCCATTTAAAATCTAGAAGGATGAGACACATACCACCTAATTATGATAAAATTAGATTTAGATATCCACCAAGATATTATAAATATGGTTTGAATGAATAAAATACAAAAATACAAAGAATTAAAACAAATTATTTCTGAAAAACGTAAAGAATTAAAAATAAGAATAGAAAGACTACATTATAATATATTTGCCGGAGTTAGTAAAAACTCAATAAATACACAAAAAGATGAAATATCAAAATTAGAATCACAAATAGATAGTTTAGAATATATATATCAACATGAATTATTCACCATAAAATGAACAAAGAAGAATTAAATTAGAAGATAAATTGACAGCAATGGTAAGAATAGAAAGAGAAAATGAAGAAATAGATAGGAAAAAGAAAATAGAAAAAATTAAACAACAAACTACAGAAGAAATACGAAAAATAGAAGAAACTAAAAATAGTAGGATTGCTGAATTAGAAAAAGAACTACAAATATTAAAAGATCTGTATGAACAAAGACAAAAGGAAAAAGAAGAAAAAGATAGAGAACAAAAATTACTAAACGAGATGAATCAATTTAAGAAAAAATTAGAAATAAAAAACAAAGAATTAGAAATAAAAAATATAGACGTTGAAGAGACAGATAATTATGATTCAGAAGATAGTGAAACATATACAAAAATATTAACAAATACAAAAAATTTAGAAATCAATGAAAAACAAGAAGTAATTAATGAAGAAAACTTAAAAAAAACCAACACAGAAATAAATACTCTTGATAAAAAAAGAAGATGAAAATATAATACCTAGAACATCAGAAATAAGAAAACCTACATATTATAAGAATAAGTTTAAAAAATATAATGAATATGACAAATGGACACCAAAACAGATAGTTAATAAAAATTATAACTTTTTAGACCTAGACTGTGTAATAGACACAGAAAAAACAATACAATTATGGATAGGATATATGACAAAATAATTATTAGATAATAATATAAACATAACAGATGCACCAGAATATATAGAAAGGACACTAATAGGATCAGTAAAATTATGGTTTACAAATCTAACTGAAAATAGCAAAAAGGTATTAAGAACTAATAAACTTATAGAAGGAATATCATCAACAACAACTAAACTAACACCTATAGAATTATTAAAAAAATATGAAACAGCTATAAAAGATGAATTTGGTAGTATGACAACAATAGAAGAAGAACAAGATGAAGAAAAAGATACAAATAGGAATTTAATGTTAAAATTAGCAATATGTAATATGTGTTATATTATTATAAAGGAGCATATAGTATAGAAGAAAGTAAAGAAATAAGAAAATTATATTTTAATAAATTACCCGAACCATTTAGTTCAAAGATAATAAAAAGTTGGGAAGAAGCAAAAATAGTAGATGCGTTAGGAGCAAGAATAAAATTTTTACAACAATGGTATAAAAACTTATGTGAAAAATATAGAGAAGAATTAAAAATGGAAAAAACATTGATAAGAAATTTAGCATGTTGCAAAAATGAAATAGCACCCCAATTTGGATGTGAAGAAAGATATTATAAGAAAAGAAAAAGACATAAGAAATATAAGAAATATAAAAAATCAAAATATAAATACAAGAAACCAAGAAAAAGATATTATGTAAAAAATTATAAATACAAAAGACCATTTAGAAAGAAGAAATCTATAAAAGAATGTACTTGTTATAATTGTAAAAAGTTAGGTCATTTAGCTAGAGATTGTAAATTACCTAAAAATCCAAAAAATAAACAAATATCAGAAATAAAAATAGATAATACAGAATATATACAGATAGATTATATAGATTATGAATTAGGAAGTGAGGATAGTATATATGAAATTTCAGAAAATGAAACAGATAATGAAGTAGATAGTGAAATAGATGAATCAAATGACTGAAGAAGATATAAAAATAATAACAAAGGAAGAATATTTAAATGATGAAGGAACAGAACAAAAAATAATATTTGACAGTAACATATTTGATGAAATAAAAGGAAAAGAATTAGATTTAAGTGTAGAAAAAATATTTAAACTACCAACAATAAAAAATATTTTTACTAGGAAAAAGGACGAATATTATATAGTATGCCAAAAGGAACATGTAAAGGCAAAGCTAGTATATCACTAGTAACAAAAAGAATAATTAATAAAGAGATAAATGATATAAAAAGTAAAGGAGATCCAATAAAATATGTACACCTTGGAGGTACAGAGATATTAATAAAAGCATGTTTTAGAGAAGGAATAGATACACCAATAGAATTATATTTAGCAGATGATAGAATTATAAAACCTATAGAAAAAAGCATAATAACTGCCGTAAAAGAAATCTAATATACCAAAAATTTAAATTTATAATAAGTGCAAATTATTCCATAGTGGTAACAGATAAAAATATAGATAAATCACTCGTATTATATTGGAAAATATCAGGAATAGAATTAACCCCAGGAAGTAAAATATTTATAGTAAGATGCAAAAATTTATATGTATTAACAACAAAACATAAAATAACAGGAAAAAATAAGATTAACAAAATACGAATAGAAAGTCCATTCGAACAAATTGTAAAAATAATAGATTATAATGATTATAGCTATAGAGACATAGATATAGAAGAAAATTTAGAAATAGTAAATGATAGAATAAGTACAACGAAAAGAATAGCTGATAAAAAACTAGAATCATCAAGCTCATAAAAAAGAACAAGTTATGAAATAAATTCAACAAGTAATTTAAACCAATATTACATAACAGGAAAAATAAAAGAAAAAGAATATTTAATACTTTTAAATACAGGACAAGAAGAAAATTACATAGCAAAATACCTAGTAAAAAATGAAGAAATAAAAACTGATAATGATATGTGCCTAGATCTACCAAGAAGTTTAATAAATAGTAAAAATATAGCAGAAAAAGAAATAATAATAGGAATTAGAAAAATAAAAATAGAATTTGAAGTAAAGGAAGAAATGCAAAAACCAGATATAATATTAGGAATAAAATGGCTAGAACAAGTAAAACCATATAATATAGAACATACACAATTAACCTTAACATATAACAAAGAGAAATTATTCTTAAGAAGAGCCTTAACATAAAATGAAAATATATGTATTAATGAAGATAGTAGTAGAAGGTATTACAGTAGATATTATACGCCCATGATAGGTACAGGAGCAGAAACTAATTTATGTAGATATAATTGCTTACCAGAAAATAAATAGGATAAATTAAAAACACCAATAATAGTTAAAGGATTTAATAATGAAGGAAGCTTAATTACTTATAAAGCTAGAAATGTAAAAATACAAGTATGGGATAAGATATTAACAATAGAAGAAATTTATAATTATGAACTAACATCAAAAGATATACTTTTAGGAATGCCGTTTTTAGATAAATTATACCTACATATAATAACTAGAACAGACTGGTGGTTTATAACACCATGTAAACAGAAAGTAAGAGCAAAAAGAGTTAATAATAAAATAAGAAAGAAAACTGATTGGATAAAAGGAAGTGAAAAAATTACACAAACGTTAGAAAATATAAAAAATACTGAAGATACAATAGAACTAATAGTATTTTCGATAAATAAAACAGAAATAACTATATTTTCAATAAATAAGATAGAAATAATTAAGAAAAAATTAGAACAATTTTATAGTGAAGATCCATTAAAAGGATGGGAAAAACATAAAACTACTATAAAAATTGAATTAATAGATAAAAATAACATAATAACCTAGAAACCATTAACATATAATTTTGACGATTTAAAAGAATTTAAAATGCATATAGATGAATTATTAGAAAAACAATATATACAAAAAAGTAATAGTAAACATAATAGTCCAGCATTTATAGTAAATAAACATAGTGAATAAAAAAGAGGAAAAAGTAGAATGATTATTGACTATAGAAATTTAAATGCAAAAACTATAACATATAATTATCCAATACCTGGTGATATTGTGTTTGATAATTGGTTTTAATTTATTGCATTATCCTATACCATCATATACTAATTTAGAGGTTGTATGGTTGAGGCTTGATAGGAGAGATGGATGTCTAGCCCGATAAGTAACCAATTTGACCACTTCCTAGTATCTTTTAAGATTAAATTATCATGCTTTTTGATTTACTGGATGTTAATCTCATACTTAATGCTTTTTTTGTGGGTAAGGGTTAAAAAGAGATAATGAACAAGTCGTTCAAGTTAACAAAAGGTCAAGTGTGAAAGAAAAGAGCTATCTACTTTGCACTTACTTTTCATACTTCTTGTACTTTAGATCTGCTCAAGCAGATCAACAGCAAGGTGGCATTTTTGAAATATTTGACAAATGTAGGATTGTGGCTTAAATAGGGCTTTTTAACTTATATTTCATCTATCTTTTAGCTTTTGAGCATTATTGCACTACTATTGAGCTAAGAAGACATTAGATTAATTCCTAAACAAAGGGTTAGTAATTTCCATTGAATATTTATAGAAATTTAAAGTTCGGATCTACATTCTCTATATCTTTCATGAATCAATTTAATGAAAATTTTGGTATATCTTTACTTTCTATCTTTATGAGTATCTAATTTTTTCTTTTGGGGTTATACTTTAATAGGTCATGATTAGTGCATGGGTGATACCAATTTATCTTCCTAATAAGCTATTTGTTATGGATTTTGTATTTATTCAATGTTTTAACTAAGAATTGGTGGTTGCAAACCCCAATTACCTTTGAACCCATATCATCCTTGAAAGAGGGGGTATTGGTGAGGAATAATTGTAAATAATAACTTGAATTTGTTCATCTAATATTATCTCTTGGACACAAAGATGTTAATAAAGGCAATAGATTTGTGAAATTGTTACACTTATGAGGTGATTGAAAGAGCCCATTTGTGAATTTTGATTTTCTATTGAAAGATTGACACCAATACCTCTAAATCTAGCCTACCCATGACTCCTAGATAAATTTGGACAAATTCTCAATTACCCATGCATGAGTTCACACCTAGAATGGTATAACCCCAAGATCCGCTCCTAATTGATTATATTCTAATTATTCTTCGTCTTGATATAGTATTCTATAAGGTCAGAAATTGTTATATCTTAGAAAACATTCAAACAGACCCTCAAATATATTTATTCCAGATTTGAATTTAGACAGTTGCTTTCATTTCAAACTTACTCGATCATCCCTCACATTGTTCTATGTGGATTCAAACTTGACTCTTTATTGGGTAGATATATTTACATTGACCGCTACACCTATTTAAGAGTGTAATGTTAGCGTAATCATAGCCCATGTTGGTATTATGAGATACACTCATATATATGTTCACTTTCTCTCTAATTTCATTCCATATTACTTGGTTGATTATAATTGATTTTCCTTTAGTTGTTGACTATAAATTAATAGTATTGACACATGTAGGATAGAGTATTTATCATATTTTTTGTGAATCTATTGACTGTTATGTTGGGTTACCCCCATATGATGATAAGATATGTTTGCCATATTTAAATTGATTAGGGGAAACTATGGGTAGTTGTTATGGTTATTCTTGCCATTGCTTTGAATTAGGGTCAATTATTGATGATGCTTGCTGAGTATATATGGTTTCATAGTCATCATTGCTACTCTTTCTTTTTCTTGTAATTTTGCACTCTCTGTAGCTATTGGACTGAGTAGCATCTTGCAGATTGTTCTCTTCCATCATTTATGTTGCAAAGATTGAGGTAGTGTTAGCGAACTCCAAGATTACCTTAATCTCTCTTTATTTATCTTATACTTACCCACAGTTACGATACTATAGTTACTTTTATCATTCTATATTTAGAGGCTTGTAATGATGATAACCAGACCGGGCATGTATCTTTGAGACTCGTGTCTTGTATTTATATATATGTGCAAATATATATTTGGGATTATTCATTCTTCTATTTCTGATTCCTTTTCCTTAAAATATGTTCAGGGGATGGGTTAGGCTTACTTGTCATAGAGGGTTTAACAAGTACCATCATGTACCTATTTTGGGTTATGACATTATTTTACTAAATTTATAATTCAAGAAGATTGGCCGATTAATTTAAATATAGAGGGCTAAAATTAGGTGTCAACAATTGCCTCTTCTTTTTGGCCATTATCCATTAGTTGTACTTCTTTTAGGAGTCGAGTGGAATTTTTTGTTTAAATATATTTTTGTAACTTGTTATTAGTATATTTATCACACTAGTTATAACAACCCTAAAATTTTTAAGTTCTACCAGAGGGCATAAGACCCCTAGAACCAGTCCACAAAGTATTCACTAACTCATGAAACTCAGCCCCTGCTATGTTTTCAATCTCAGGTTATTGTTGACACCCAATTTTGACCTCTCTATATTCCTCCAGATTGCTATCTTAAAAATTATTACTTTTAAATATTAGTGTTTCTTTACTTATTCTAATATAAAATAAATCTCGACATTTTGCATTAATGATTTTAAAATATCTATACTTATTATTTATTTTTCTATACACTTTTTATTATTAAATTTATACCTAATTTTATATATTTTACCTATAATATATCAATTTAAAGATAGTATCATGCATAATTTTTTTAATGTTTACTCAATTATTTATGCAAACATTTTTTATTTCATATTCTTAATTTTCAAATGCATAGTCTATTTATTATTATTATTATAATAATAATAATAATAATAATAATAATAATAATAATAATAATAATAATAATAATTACAATCGCCGTTTTCTCCGTGATATACAAATATGTAATATAGGTTCGATAATGCATCACACGATCTTGTTATCTACTATTGTTAGGTTACTAATTTATATGTTTTTTATCAAATAGCAGCCTAATTTAATTCAATTTCTACAAAAATTCATTTAATTTCTAGCCTAATTTTATTCGATTGATGTCAATTTTAACTTAATTTGATTCCTTTTTGACTCAATTTGAAATCCACAATTTACTTTCATGACCCAATTCATATGATCTATAACCCCACCCATTTATCAATTTATAATCTCATTGGTTCGTCATTTTGATCAATGGTTCAAATTTGATCCTAAAATTCTTTCCATTTAATCAATATAACCCTCAAAAATCCCAAAAACAAAAACTATTTTCCATGAAATCCCACTGTCACTGCTAAAATAGCAACATACCACCATCACCTACCCCCACTTCAATTTCTTCATCTTCTTCAACCTCCTTCTATAGTTTCACCATTGCATCACTACGAATAAAGGTGCCTTACTTTTCTCTTCATCTACCTTTCCCTATTCTCTCTTCTACGCTCACCACACCACCATAAGTTTTACTCCCTTGACTAATGAACCACCATCAATTATTACCTTCTTCTCACTTTCTATCTCTTTTTGTCTTCCCCCTTTTCTTAAACCTGGAAACCCCCAATAAAGTTTAATGTCTCGGATAAGTTTGGAGCAAATTTTGATGAAAAGAGCATCAGATTCTATAATGACTTGATTGTTGTGGAATTTTATTTTTATGTGATTTGATTATTTTAAACCTCCCCGTTGTTGCCTCATGAAGTTTCTAGGGCGAGGGGATAATTGGCATAATTTCCAATATATTTCTATCTGATTTATGCAAGTTTTTAGTTTTTGGTGCTTAAAAAGGCTTAGTAGTTGACTTTGATCAACATTTATTGTTATGTGAGTCAAATGGAAAAATGGACTACACTAATAGAACTGAAACATCAATTATAGATTTGCAACATGGTTGGTGTGATTTTACGACTTTGGTATCTCATTTCGACCCTCAATTTGAAAAGGTGTGAGATTAGGTCTCGGGGCTCACTTTAGTGAAAATTAAATTTTTTGAAAATTTGATATCACCATTGAATTTTGAATTTTAAATTTTATAGGGTAGCATAGTTTGTTTGGATTCTCTTTTTGCATTTTTAGAAAATTTAATATCACCATTGAGTTTGGTGCATCTATTTAAATGATATTTTGGTTGCTTAAGTGGAACCCATGATTATGGAAAGCCAATCGCTTAAGTGAAGAGGCTGCCATCTAGGGATATTGCGTCAGCAAGTCCCCTATTGTGTAAGAAAGTGTTGCTTAAGAACCATCCAGGTCGCTTAAGCGACATGCGTAGACCAGGCGAGTATCACCAGTTTGATACTTGGCCGCTTAAGCAATCCTGTGCAACTTAAGCAATGCATAGATAGTTTATATACCCCCTTCTCAATTTTTCTACCATTTTTGAGACTTTAACCTTTGGATTTTAGAGTTTTTAAGTGATTTCTTCAAATTTCAAGATTGGGTATGTTCCAAATACCTACTTCAATTATTTTTCTTCAATTCTTGTCATTTAAAACTTGTTAAAACTCAATTTCAAAAGTGGAATTTGAGGATTTTATCCTGGAAGGCTTAAATCAATATTTCTTCATTAAAACCCCAATTTCAACTTATTTTCACTTGGATTTTATTCTATGGCTTCCTTTAATGATGGGTAATATATTTATGAACTAAAACTTTGGTTTGTACTTTTTTTGAAAGTCTATTTTAGGGGTCCGTTTTGATCCTGACTCAAAGATAAGCAATATAAGTATCATTGGCAATCTTTGGATGCATAGATATCATATTTTAATGATTTAGTTGATTTCAAGGTTGTTCATAAGGGGAAGTCTTTGTGATTTAAGGTTTTTCGATTTGGGTTTCTTTCTTTGGAGTAGATTATGACTTAATTTTCTTCAGACTTGGTTGGATAGTTAATGTTAATGTAAAAGTATGCTATGGGTTTTGTGATATATCCTGGAAAATGTTATAGAATCATTATGTACTCATGTGGGGGCCTATGTTGTTTTTATTTGGTGGATTGAGGCATTAGTTGTTATGTGTGACTTTGTGAGGTCTTATATGAAAAAGTCTTACTTGCACATTTTATTTTATGATTTATGGGTTATATTGGATCATGGATGGATGGCTGATTTAGTGGATTTTGGATCACATGTTTGGTGTGTTGGTTTGATTCAAGATCCTTATTTTTATTTGGTTCTCACTATTACATCCTCTTATCACACATACATTCATGAAGCATTGGTACCACTGTGGAAATACTAATTTTTTGACAAAAATATGACACCTTTAAAAACTATCTGCTGAAGTATGTATCAGAAAAAAGTTATGGATGTTGGATTGGTATTAGTTATTAGATTATATATGGGTTGACGAACCCTTCATGGGTCCTACCTTTAGAGAACATCTCAATAGGTGTATATGGAGGTTGTGCAACAACTTCATGCATTGCATCATCATCATCATCATTATCATTCTCATTGCATCTTATGCATTTTTCACTTCCAGTGTTATACCTTTATGTTTAATTTTATGTCTATCTATTATCTGCTTTTTTGGTTTGTGTACTTGGTATATGTGCTTATATTTAGTACTATAGGTTGAAAGAATGTGGGCTAATATTTGGGACTTTATCTAATAACAGGTGAGGTACCCATAGTTTGTGTTTATATACTTTATTTTCTACTTGCTCATTTGGCTGATAATACCTATTGAGCATAAGTGGACAGTACTCATCCCTACTGTGCCCTTTCGGTGCAGATCAAGGTATTATTATGCTGCACGGTAGCTAATTTTTGGAGGTGCTTGGAGTATTTGTTTGGTAATGATTACTCTGTGCCTCCAGAGTCAATCTAAAACACCTTCTTAGCTAGTTTATGTTTTGTTTCATATTCAGAGAAAAAATACTTTCTTTTTGGACTTTCAGTTTTGTACATTGACTTCGAGATATACTTAGTTGATTCTTACACTATGACACTAGATTTTGGGGTGATTTATGGTATCATTGCTATGTATTTCATGCTATTATTTTGTAAGTGTGGTTCAACTTCATTCTAGAAGTCTTTACATGGAATATGATATTGTCTTTCTCATTCCATATTGTTTGGTGATTGTCTTACTAGTAAAAGCTTTTCGCGATAATTGCCATCGTGATCCTTATATTTTTGGTCATGGTAAATTAGTATCATAGTAGCTAGGTTCATTGGTCTCATCAGTGTACGAACAAGGTGTCTAGTAGAGTCTTGTTGATTAGAACATAGACATTCATATCTATCTTTTAGAGGCTATAAGATCTCTTTAGGAAACATTCCTTATTTTGTTCCTTATCATACTAATTCTTCCATATCCCATATTCTATAATGGGTTTCACTCTTTTCTGTATAGATGGGGAGGACTATATTTTGTAAGGTCAGAGATACAAAGACATCATTCGATAAGAGAGCCTAGTCTAAGGGGCAAGTTATGAGTCGTGGACGGGCCTGAGATAGTGAAAGGGCATGTGGATCTGCCCTTTCTAGAGGTATTACTAGGGGGCTCTCCCTTGATTGTTAGGTTGATTATGCTAGAGATATTGGACCTATTCAGGTCCTATAAAATTCTTCTACCTCGATCTTTGAGGGGTTATAAATTCTTTTTCTGATTTGGAGGGTGCTCCTTCAAGTACACCTAGTGTTCCTCCAGTTCTGACTATTGTACCTCCATTTATGCCAGAGCCTACCTATAGTGTTCCTCTAATTTTGAGTGTGGATCCTTTAGTGGTATAAACATCTGCGTATGGTAATACATAAACCCCGAGTATTGTTTCTCCTTCTATGGATGTATTCGAGTATAGTATTCCGAGGTAATGGTTTAGCCTTCATCTATGTTACCCCTCAGGTAGGATCTCAGCCATAGATATTCATTATACCTCCTATTATTACAAGTACAATTATGTCTTCTAAGGATTAAAAGAGGTTTGAGAGATTCACTTACTTAGGTCCACCCAGGTTAAGTCATGGGGTAGGTGAGGATGCCTAAAAGTTTTTGATTAATTATAGGGAGAAGTTGCATAATCTTATATCGCTCGAGTCACATAGGGTTGCTTACACCACTTATTAGTTAAGATGTATAGATAAGTATTAATAGATGTCACTTGTTAGTTGCAGACCTCTTCGTTTTCTAGATATGACATGGGATTAGTCTGTTGATACCTTCTTGGTTAGGTTTGTGCCTGTCAATATGAGGGATCAGATGAGAGATGTATTTGATCACTTGGAGAAGGTCTCGGTTACTATTGTGGAGTATAAGGCATGCTTCCATGTTTTTTCTAGATATTTTTATGACATTTCTTGCCACTGAGTCTAAGAAGATTCAGAAGTTTGTGAAGGGGTTGGATGTTTTACTTTAGCTAGCTACTGCCCAGATGGTAGTATCAGGGGCATTATTTCATAGTATAGTGTATCAAGCTGAGATTACTAAATATAATCTTCAAACATCTTAGGTAGACGCCTAGAGGATGCTCCATAAGGGAAAGTTCAGAGGTCGCACTCCTTGAGGTAGATCTTCTAGAGGCTTCCGAGGTTATTATGGTAGACCAATGCAAGCAGCCTTACAAATTTTCTTAATGGGTCTTATGGTTCTGTATTCCAGGTTGATCATTCTGTCTCAGTTGTATCACTTTTTATTGATTTGGGCTATAGAGTTATCTTTTGTGTGATAAGGAAAGAAATTTAGCCAAAGATTGCCTTCGTCGTAATTTAAGGCCTACTCCTAAATCGACGGTGAGGGGTGGATGTACTCCTTGAATCTGATATCAAAAAGGTAAAGATATGCCACTAATGGCTGGACTTTTCTTTCATGATACATTAACATAATTTGTACACCACTAATATGGAGATTCCAGAAAAACACAAAAATATATCTGTTTTAGAATAGTCACCAGTTTTATTTAGTCTGTCCAATCCATACAAATTTCTGCCCAAGTTAAACATGCTTCCAACCACTAATGGAACTTTGTCATGTAAAAATGACTATTTTTACGAAGTAGATGTGCTGCAACCTCAACAAGATATCTCTTCCACATATCTACCCCTACCTAATCCTTACTTTGCCTTTATAAAAAAAGAATGCAATCTATGGACACAAATTGATTCTTTGCACCAATCCAGGCCAAAAGGAGTTAAGGAGTACTTTACTGCGATAACACTATACAATCATATCCTTACAACTATAACTGAACAATTTATCACTCTGTAGATGCCGAAGGACTTTACACAAGCGTGGAAACACTATGGTATACCTATATCCATTTTGGTGCTATTTGTATTGCGTTAACTCATCATGGAAGAAAAGGCCAACCGATAAAAATGTCTTTCTCTCTTTGATGCAAGATTCCAAAAATACCAACATGCAAAGTTGGGTACTCTACTCTCACCCTGGATGCTGGGATAGTCATTGTAACTCTATTCCCAAACTTTAACATGTCTCTCTCAAATCCACACTTTAATGAGGCATTAAAAATCCAAGACCAAATCCTGTAAAACCCATATGCTGCTAACTTATGACCAATGATACATTACCAATTAGCTTGACAAGTACAAAACCATGGAGATACCCTATCCATTAAAGGCAACCAAACCTCATTATCCTTGGTAATAAATATCACCCATAGCACCACCCTAGGCATAAAAATCACAAGGCAATTATCTATGGAGGAATTGCTCACAATCCTTCCAAGTTCATGGGTCAATACTTGTACGAGGTTGAAATTATATTCTCAACATCTACGATCATTTTATCCCATATAAAATACTAAACCTCATCACATATTTATGCATGTCCGCATGTTTATCCCTATTGATGCATATCTGGGGAAGCTTGTTTACATCCAACACATATCTCACACCTACTTGAAAGATCCATAAGAGATAACAATTGGGTAAAACAATTCAACCATGAGGGATGCAACATAAATTGGTTCAAGTGTCTTTTTACGGGGCATTATCCATGGGTTAGAAACTTTAACTATAAAAAGTGCAGTAAGGATCGATCGAATGATCATAAGGAAGATGAGTTAGGGTGGGATGAATATTGGGATTCAGGGCTTGGCAAACTTATAGAGGTGATAGAAGAAAGGAGATAGGTTATCCAGTCTATGATGTGCCTGCTAGAAACCTCAATACTATGCTTCATTGACCAAAAATGAAGAGAAATAGCATCACTCAAGGAATAGATTAACCTATTGAGATACGACACTACCAATCCACAAAATATCTAAGCTTATGCCATACTTCCCAAATAATCATAGGAGCTACACGAACCCTTTTCCATATCTCTACCTCGTTTATCTGCATTCGAGTCACTCATCCTAACACAAAAAGATGAGCAGGCATTTGACCTTTCAAGATTCTCATGGAAAAGGAACTAATCCATGGTAGACCATAAGAATGCTAAAAGGACACCAGGACAGGTCAAATGAAGGAAAGTCCTACATGATGCTTATATGATGAACTCAGTGCCTACCACTCCACTACACGATGACGTCTTCGCGAAGTTGGATCCTTTCTTCCTAGATGTTGACCTAGATATTAAAAATGAAGTGCCATCAGATGTAGACTAGGACTCAACCAAACAAGGTCTTCTTAAGGACGACTACGCATGTGCTGAGATCTTCTGGACAAATGTTCCGACCATGACAGAATAAGCAGTCCCAGAGTTGGATACAAAGGAAACAAGGGGTCATACTCCCCAGTAATTCCAAGATGACCTTTTCGAGGAATATTTGAAATACACCAATGACCCTGATATCTTAAAAAAAAAAGAAATAGTATAAGATGACTCACTCTCAGTCAGTTGATCTGGCAAATATGATTATCTCAAGTTGTGAGTTACCTCCCACAGATCGAGATTACGGCCTACTCAGAGATAATGCCAAAACTACTAGCTTGACTACTATCAATCAAGCCAAGTCAGCCTCTATGATAGATGGGTATCCCAAGATCTCAAAGCACCAAGAAAGGCTCAAGAAGTACATGCAATACAGATGAACCAGAAATCAAAAGTCGTAAAATAAGGAACCAATAATCAGCAAAAACTCCAAAAAGATAAATTTAGGCAAGTACAAATGCTTCATCTTCCATGACAAAGGACACTTTGAAAAAGCATGTCCTATGTCTAGAAAATCCAAAAGGGTGGCTCAATCCTTAGAAGAAACAATGGCTACTAAGTTACCAACTAAAGATAAGGCTCTCTATCTCAATCCAGATAGGATTCCTAAATTTGTGCTCAACATAGATAAAGGAACATTAGACAACAGTCCATTTCTCTTAATTAATGGTACACCGCAACCTCTCATTAGTGAAGAATCATCTAACACTAATCCTATGGATGTGCATGATGACTAGAACATTAATGAATATATCAAAAATAATGAAGATTTATTGGGTGCTCTTGAACCATCAATCGAATCCTCTAAAGAAGATTATCTGCCTATACTCATAAACCATTTTAATAACTCAGAGATCTTTAAAGTAGTTTATGACCAAGATGGGGTGACTGACGATTCAAAAGGAAGGCCAGAACCTTCGATGACGGTAAAGAAAATCGTTAGAACTCGATCCCACACCTTTACTCTCAATGACATCAAAGTTTTGGGCCGACCTTAGAGTATCCAACATTTTTACACTTGGATTGAAATAAAGAATCTTGATGAATAGAAGAAGTACATGATACCGTTGTAGTTCACCTCCATACTTTATAAAATTCTCAATGATTTATGGAATATGCTTGAGGTTATGGATAATAACACTTTTATAACATCTCAAGAGTTTACCTTCAATATCACAATCCTTTAAGAAGTCTTCCACAGAAATACGGGCTACATCA
Organism: Capsicum annuum; assembly: GCF_002878395.1. Lineage (NCBI taxonomy): Eukaryota > Viridiplantae > Streptophyta > Magnoliopsida > Solanales > Solanaceae > Capsicum > Capsicum annuum. The sequence continues at coordinate 77,981,055 of NC_061114.1, forward strand.
CGAAAGCCATTTCCCATGCCTTAGACAGCCTATACAAGAAGATATCTATACTAAAACAGATCATCTACAACAATCCTGCTCTTGATTGAGCATGCAATAGGAATAATTTTCTTACAAAGTCCAACTTCCCCTACTCAAGCTGTCAAGCGGGTTCCCAAAAAAAGTTGTGGTTAAGAAGGTTCAAACTACTTAGGCCTCGAAATGATAGAACAAAGTCAATTACACAAACCATGTACTTTAGATAAGAAGATGGATGAACTACAAAAGAAGAACAATTACTTCATCTGCAGAAAGCCTGGTGACTTTGCAAGAAATGATCCTCAAGCCAAAAAGTCAAAGGACTTAGTCCACCTTTTTGATGAAATAACTAATTATAAAAGCATTTACCTCACCAAAAAAGATGCCTTAAATCGGTCTTGTCACAGTAAGAAAAACCAATGAAGGACACCATTTTTTTCATAAACATATATCAAGAGTCGGGCGATATCTATGTCGATGATCACTACCTAATATATAGTATCAGTAAAGACAACTAGAAGCCATCTAGTCAAATTCTCATGTTCAACACTATAGGAAATCAATCTTTTGGAATAAAAAGTTTCCCTCTAAATTTGTTTAATCACTATGTGGATACCTTTGATCCATCTATCCTTCAAAAAAGAAGGACTTTATGTGATCCTCAAATATTTAGAAAATTTAGCGGATCTATTGTAAAGCTGTTGGAAGTGCACTTAAAATATCCTTTCTATCATGTGGTCATAGCACTAGCCAATGACTTCCCCAAAGAAATCCTATGGCAATTTTGGTACTTGTTCCACCAGTACTATATCCTTATAGAGTTCAAGTGTGATGCCTTCAAACATTTTGATCGAATCCAACTAGCTCTATCAAGTTTCATACTGTGGTTCAAGCCATAATAGTATTGGGTTTGATTATTCATGGATTCCTATGAAGAAATATATTTATGCTACACCATCAAATAGGAATCACTGGACACAACATCTAAGCTCAGTCAAAAATTTTACAACTCTGGAAAATTCCCATCTCAATACTCTCCCTGGAAGGTGAATACTATGAAGCAAAATGCTTCATTTTCTAGAAAAACAAATGCTTTCCAAAAGAATTTTACAATAGAAAAAGGGAAAATAGAAACATACACAATATTATCTCCACTAGGATAAAGTCCAATAAGCAATAAAAGAATATGAAATATCCTATAAAATCATAAAAAATAAAGTCACCAACAACATATGGTTGAAAGCTCCTCTACAGGAATGCAAAGATTCATCAAACATAATGGGTTACTTCACCAAATCAATGAAAAGAAGCTTGGAAGGGAAAGAACACCTTAGGATAAAACACTACATTGATTGGTGGATGGAAGAAGGATATACGAGCTCATCACCTATACCATACAACACTTCCTAAAAGATGATGCAAAATAATATGTTCAATAAACCCTCTTAAATAAGTTAGCCTCTCCAATGGGTTATCCTTTCCAGTGGGTTACCCTCATCTCTAAGAAACCCTACCAGATGGTTTACACTTTCCAGTGGGTTACCCTCATCTCCTAGAAACCCTCTCAGATGGGTTACCCTCTCAAATTGGTTTGTCTAAAAGTTGTTGATCCATATGCTTGCTAGCCGTTGAATCACCTCTTTGCACATGTTGTCACTTGCTAAAAACATAAATGTGTTTTATTTTATTTGGCCCATCACATGCTAGTGGTTCCTAATTTTAATAAAGTAAGTTATAAGTATCTCATAGAAGTATGTACCAAAGATAAGGCTTATCTAGTTTGAATGGATAGGGATTATCTCTTAAAAGAGAGAATAGGATTGTAATATTTTATTTTAAGTTTATCTGTAGTTTAAGCTTTTCTAGAGATTCCTTCTCCTATAAATGAAAGCATAGGGCTTTAGTTGAGGATCATCAATTTCTCAACTTAGAGACTAACCTCTCTACTTGGAAGAAACTCTCTCTACCTAAATACTCTAGTAAAGTGTGTCTTAATCAATAAAGATATTTATTGGCTAAAATCTCTCTCTTGTTTTATCTCTTCTGGAGGGATGGGCACTTCAATCCCTTAGGTCATAGTAGTGGGGTTAGGAAATACTTCAACAAGTACTTGTTGATTTTACATCATGGAACTCTAATGTTACTCTCCATGAATATAAAATAACGTCATCTCTATCCAATAGACATATATCTCTAAGTCCATACTATGTTTATGAAAACAATTGGCTTGGTGTGCATAATAGCTTTTCGATTTAAATTTATTTTCCTTGAAAGAACACACAAATTTGAGGTCTGATGTAGTACACACTTTTTTGTGGACACTTTAGTGAAATAGAAAATAGGAGAGCCACTGTAAAACCCATTTCTGTCATATACCAAACACTTTTGTACTAAGGGGCTAATGATTCACTGTGCTCTAAGACTGGGAAAGTCAAGAAATACCATTAGCGGTTGCAAAGTCTTTGTTCATTTCAAACCATTCTTTAGTGGATGTGTAGCCCAGTCATAAGAAAGCTATTCTGTGTTGATTAAAATCTTTGATTTCATATGGCATGCCTACTATATGGACGTGAAATCGCCTATCATGTTGGAAAGGTTAGAGACTTTGGTCTATGGTATCACTGAGATATTTGATTTCATATCGAGTACTACCTACATGGTCATAAAACTGCTATCATGTTGGAAAGTTTGGAGCTCTGTTGTTAATCACCTATTTAATATTGTCGGTAGAGTCTATGCCCCACTGTCTCCATATGAATTTGGTATTAGGGTGCTGGACATATGGTGTTGTAGTAACATATATGTTCTTTAACTCATTTTGGCTTTTCTTGAACCATAGAGTGGATTTGCATTCGGGATTACATGCTTTCTTAAAAACAGCTAAATAGGGGTTTGGTAAAAGTGGATATGTGGTAAATAGTTAATGTTCAAGTGACAACATCTCTACACATATAGGTAGTCATATCTATACAATTTAAATAAATTACATTGTAAATATCTCTTATAAGTGAGTTCCAAATATAAGGCTTATCTAGCCTGAAGAGATAGGGATCATCTCTTGAAAGATAGGATAGGGTTGTAATATTTTATTTCATGTTTTTCTATAGGTCAAGCTTATCTAAAGCTTCTTTCTCCTATAAAAGGAAGCATAGGACTTTATTTGGTGATCATCAATTTCACCACCCATCTATTTCTACACTCAGAGACTAACCTCTCTATTTGGAAGAAACTCTCTCCACCTAAATCCTCTCTATTAAATTTTCCATAAATCAATAAGGATATTTGTCTACTAAACATTCTCTTGTTTTCTCTCTTCTAACGGGATAGGTACTTCGATCATTTAGGCCATAGTAGTGGGGTAAGGTAACACTTTTTCAAGTACTTGTTGTGATTACAACATGGTACTCTAAAGTTACTTTCCATGAATATTAAATGAAGTCAGCTCATCCACGAGACATATATCTCTAAGTCATTTTCGTGTTTATGAAACAAAATTAGCTAGGTCTTAAGAATATCTTTCCAATTTAGATTTCTTTTCTTTGAAAAAATATACAAATCTAAGATCTGACATAGTACACCTTTGTTTTGCAGGTGCTTGAGGGAAACGCATCATTAAAGAGCCGCTTTAAGACCCATTTATATCATATATAAAACACATTTGTACTAAGGAGACTAATGATTTATCGTGTTTTAAGACTTTAAAATTCAAGCCATCAATTTACGGGTTGTGAAGTATTTGTTCATGGAAAACCATCCTTTAGTGAATGCGTAGCCAAGTCATAAGAAAGTTATTGTGTGTTGATTAAAATCTTTGATTTCATATGGCGTGCCTCCTATCATGTCGGAAAGGTTAGAGACTGTGGTATGTGATGTCAAAGAAAGATTTGATTAAGTATGTTGTGCCAGCTACATGGTCGTGAAACCACCTATAAAGTTGGAAAGTTTGGAGCTCTATTGTTAATCACCTAGTTAGTATTGTTGGTAGAGTTCGTGCCCTACTATCTCCCATTGTATTTGGTATCAGAGCTATCCCCACAGCTAGAGGGAGGGAGGAAGCAAGTGTTTACATAACATCTGTTCTTTGTACACGTGAGCCAACTTTACATTTTTAGTCTTTAATTTACTTTGTCGTATCTGTTAGCCTTCTATCCGTCCATAGTCACACTTTCTTATTATAACCAAAGTCCTATAAATTTTACATTGAGTCTTTCCATTATACTAGTCCTTGTTTTCCAGTTATTATATACATTGTCTTATACATAATCGAGTCTTATAGTCCACATAAATACAAAAATATTTCATTGAGTCCTTCCTTAGAATTTTAGCAAAATTACATCTAGTCTTGATAGTCTAAAAAAATTTGTCTACATCTGATTATTCGCTAGTTTTATCTAGTGTCTCTGATCCGTATAAACTCCTACCCATGTCACATATGCTTCCAACTACTAATGGAACATTGTCATGTAAAGATTACTATCTCTATGAAGTAGATGCGTTGCAAAATGAACAAGATATTTCTTACACACATTGACCCCTACCTATCCCTTACTCTACCTTTGTCAAAAAAGCATGTAATACATAGATGAAGACAGATTCTTTAGATCAAAACAACCCAAAATGAGTTAAGGAATACTTTGTTGCAACAACTATTTACAAGAATATACTTATGACTCCAACTTAAAATTTTAAACTCTGCAGTTGCCTAAAAACATTCCACAAGAATAGAAAAACCATAGTTATACCCATATCCATTTTGGTGTCATTTGTATTGCACTGACTCAACATGAAAGAAAAGGCCAGCCAATAAATGCATGTGTTTTTATCCTTGATATGAGATTTCATAAATAATAACTTCTGAGTTTGGGTACTTAATATGTTAACTTGTATGCTGGGACAATCATTATTACTTTATTCCCAAATTTTACCATATCCCTTTTTGATCCATACTTAACTAAGGCACTAAAAATCCAAGTGCAAATCCTTGAAATCCCATATGCTAAGTTATGTCCAACGATATATTTCCAATTCACTTGGAAAGTACAAAACCATGAAGATACCCTATCCATGGCTGATGACCAAACCTCCTTGTCCTTGGTCATAAATACCACCAAGAGCACCACTTTAGGTATACAAATCTCAAGGCAAGTATCTAGGGAGGAATTACTCATAATCCTTTCAAGTTCATGCTTTAATACTTATAAGAGGTTGAGATTTTATTCTTAACATCTCCAATCTTGTTACCCCATATCAGATACTAGAACTCATCCCATATTTTTGCCCATCCTCATGTTAATACCTACTAATGCATACCAGGGGGAAGATATTTTACACCCAACACATATCTCACACCCACTTGAAAGATCCATGAGAAATAATAATTGGTTTAAACAATTCAACCATGAAGGATGCAACGTACATTGGTTTAAGTATCTTTTTACAAGGCATTGTCCATGGGTTAGAAATTATAACTATGAAAAGTGCGATGAGGCCTGGTTAAATGATCACAACGAAGATAAAGTAGGGTGGGATGAATATTGGGATTTTGCGCATGCCAAACTTATAGACGTACTAGAAGAACGGAGATAGACTATCCAGTCTGTATTAGGTCCGATAGGAACCTCAATACTCTCCTTCATTAACCAGAAAAGAAAAACAATAGCATCACTCGAGGAACAGATTACCCTGTTGATATATGGCACAAACAATCCACAAAATATCCAAGCATATGTCATACTTCCCAAATCATCACATGAGCTACACCAACCCTTGCCCCGTTCATCTACATTAGAGTCACTCAGTCTTTAAAAAAAGGAAAAAAGCCATGGTGGACTACAAGCAAGATGAAAGGGCACCAATATAGGTGAAATAATGAAGGTCCCATATGATGCTGATATAATAAACTCAGTTCCTGACACTCCATTGTATAATGATATCTTTTTTTTTAGATCCTATCATCCCAGATGGTGACCTAAAGATCCCAAAATAAGTGCCACCAAATAATGATTAGGACACCATTATGCATGGTCTTCTTAATATAGACCACGCATGTCTAGGAATCTTCTGGACAGATGATCTAATTGTGCCAGAACAGGCCATCCCAGAGTTTGATACAGCAGGTACAAAGAATTATACTCCTCAATAATTCCATGATAACCTTGTTGAGGAATATATGAAAGCCACTAATGACAAGTATAACTCTAATCAAGAGGAAGAAAAGGAGCACCAAGATAAAGATAAATACTCATACTCAGTCAGTTGATCTGGAAAACATGATGATCTCAAGTTTTAATTATCCTCCCATAAATTTAGATTATCACATCAATGACTAAACTATTGGTCTTATTACCATCAATCAACTTGATCTAGGTACCAAGCCAGATTGGTCTCCCCAGCTCTCAAAACTCCAAGAAAGGCAAAAGAGGCACATGCAGTATAGATGAGATAAGAATTATAAACTGCTAGATAATGATTATTTAATTAGTAAAGGTGCAAAATCCTCCAAAAAGAGAAATTTAGGTAAGGACAAACGCGTCATATGCCATAATAAATGACACTTTGAAAAAGAATGTCCTAAGTCTAGAAAGGCCAACAGTGCCACTGAATCCTCAGAAGAAATGGATACTCAGTTCCCAACTGAAGATGAGCCTCTCCGTCATAATATAGACAACATTCCCGAGTCTATTTGCAACACAAACACAGGAATATCCAAGGACATTTTATCTCTCTTTATTTATGGCTAACCCCAGCCACTTATTATTAATGAATACCTAGAAAAGATATCATCACCATCAATGAAGGTGAATTCAACCTGATAAGAAAATTGATAGATGAGATCAACATTCTCACAAAAGGAATCAACATGATCTCTGAGTCGAAAATGCCTCATGTTGAACTTACTATATCTAGCCAAATGGGATAAGCCCCTTCAGGTCATCGCCTTCATGGACACCAAAGTAGCTACCTCAATACTAGACCCCAATATTATCCTTAGTGATTGATGGGTTCCTAACTTTAGGACCTTTGGCATAGCATAAAAAGGTGGAGTCCTTACAACCAGGGTGATCATGAGGAAGCCAATCATGATTGAATTCTTCCAGGGAGTACTTTGCGGGAAAAAACTCCTTGGTTCTAATATCCTAAGGAAAGACTTGATCATTAAATTCAACATCTACAGGTAGCTTAAGAACTGCCTCCTCATTCTAACATAAGGTATAACTTTCATGGGTTGATTCAAGCAATATTCTACCATACCAAAGTTGTTATAGATTGGCAACAAAGATCCAGTACAGAAAATGGAGAGTTAGCTGATAAAAGAATACCGTGTGGAATCCCACACCTCAAGAAGAATAAATATCCCTTATGGCTCAACCAAAATTTCTTCATTAAACTTTCATTCAGAAAGAGTAAAAATATTAATCCCAAGAAGGCAAGTCATTACGGGTATGAATCCCGAACATCTTCATCTTGTAAAGAAGAAATGTATAGAACTACTGGAGTTTGGGCTTATTAAGCCATCAGATTCCTTGGGCTTGTGAAGCATTCTATGTCAATAAGCGCGAGGAACAGACAACGGAAAAGTGTTCATACTTAGAGTTATTTTAGCCTTCATAAGTTGACGATCCTTTTTCACAACCTTTACGACCTTTAAATATAAATTTTTAGGTTAATTCATGATCAGGAATGTTAGTAGGTGTTCTCGAACAAGTTTTAGATTTTTTGCACTTCGTTTGAAACACATTTGAAAGCTCAAACCAGTGGATCAATGCAATCTTGATAGGCTGTGTCATCCATTACGTCGATGAGTATTTTTACCTAGCTCCCAGTGCAAATTCCAGTGAACCGACATGAACTCGATGCAGTGCATTGGCTATCGTGTTGGTGCCAATGACATGGCACGCCAGTCTGCACATCGCTAGGTCAGTTTTTAGTCATTAAAAAGTTGTGACCTCAGGAGTAATTGGGTTTTTTCCCACGTCTATCAGCCCCAAAACACAAAATCAAACCCTTTTAAGAGCAAAAACTATTCATTCTTCACAAGTAGCATACAAGATCAAACCCTAGGAGATTTTAAATTCAATTCAAGGCTCAAGAACTTACCATCAATCTTTAAGAATTTAATTGTTATGGTATGTGAAGTGTTCATCCAAGGGTTTCTTTCCACCCTTGGAGTTCGAGAAACTCTTTCTAAATACAAGTTAATTGGTTTTATGGATTTCATGTTGGATCTTGAATATAATAATGATTATGAAGTTAATGGTGATCTAATTCAATGATTTGTCCCAAGTTTTATGCAAACTAGTTTAATTGTGAATTTTGTGAACTACATGTCAAACTCTTAAATTGCAAGTTGAATATAGAATCCATCATATTACTACAAGTTTATTGATATGTGAAATACCCATGCTCCCAAAGTGTTTGTCAAAATGCTTATATGATTAGACTAGTTGAAGCATAACATGTATTGTGTGATTTCAATCATGCACACGATCATGTATAACAACTGTTTGACCAAAGATGTCTAAGTGAATGTATTATTAGTAAGCTAGCACCATTATGCTACTTAACTCATGCAGTGATTTACTTTTTATGCTATCGAGTCCTAGGGGTATTTAATACCTAACAATTTAGCTGTTTACCTAGAGCCAGTGTCAGTTATAGAATAATCTCAGTCATGTCACGATTAGTAGTACTCCCAGTCAGTTACAGAACTCAAAAAAAACTCAGTAGACTCAGTATTAGTCTACTCTACTTTAGTATATAGTTCAGACCTCAATAAATTCAGTCAGTTAATAGAATTTATTAGTATTTCATCAGTCAACAAAACTCAATAAACTCAGTTCGGTTTAGTTAAATAGTATAATCAATAACAGTTAAGTCAAGCCTAGTATGGACTAGGAATTCATTCAGTGTCTATTCAGTTGGGAATAGCATTCAACACCAAGCGAGCCTAAGGATGAGGGTATTTCTGATAGTAGAAGGTTTGACCCTCAGTAGCAATCCCTACGTTATAACACTTTGTAGGCAACTTAGGTTGAGATATCTTCCTACCAGACTAGGGTTGATACATCTCATACGAGTTTTCCTACCAGCGAGGGTTGATGAAAGAACTTCCTGTTAGAGAGGGTTAACTTATAGTTATCTTTACCCATGGCATGGTACTTACACCCTTCTAATTGGGTTACATATTGGACCCCAATCTATTCAAAAAGGGGTATGTCAGTTAGATGATTACCTCCTACAGTTACAGTTTCAGTCTTTAGAAAAGAACTCAGTTCAATTCTACAGAAATTAGGACTGTCAAACACAGTCATTTAGTTTAGTACGAAACTCAGAATAGTTCCACAGAATTAGGACCGTCAGATATAGTCACCCAGTTAACAGTAATACAGTATTAATAAATCAGTAATTCAGAACTCAGTATCCAGTGTTATCACAACCTCAGTTACAGTTTACATATTCACATATGTACTTTTATTCAATTAGACTTATATTATTTAGTCAGTATTGTTCATGCATATGAACCCATGCATCTCAACCTACTTCACTTAGTATACCAGTATATTCCAAGTACTGACGCATACCTTTTTTTTATGCTATGATCTCTTATATCATAGGTTCAGACGTACGGGCTCTCGATCATACTTAGCAGCCTGATCCATCAGCAGTAGACTAGTGGTGATTCCTCATAGTTTGAGGACATGATTATTACTTTAGTATCTCAGTTTATCAGTTTTCAGTAGTCGGGGTTAGTTGGGGTTTTTTTCCATCAATCACTTATTCAGATAGTATAGGCTTATTAGACTAGAGTATTTGAAACAGATGTATCAGTATTTAGTTTTTAGTACTCAGTATTAATTTATAGTTTTAAACCTTATGGCATGTTTCTACCTAATTTTTTCATAATATAGTATTATTATTTAGTTATTATAGCAGGTACCAGTCATGGGTTAGCTTTTAGTCCCTCAGGATTATGAGCACCATGTAGAATCTGGGTTACATACTCGGGGCGTTACAAACTTGATATTAAAGCCTAAGGTTCAACAGAGTCCTAGGAAGTCTAAAATTCACGCCAAGTAGAGTCTTGTGCATGGGTGTGTAGCGCTCCACACTTATGGATAGGAGGCTATTAGATGTTTAGGAAAAGTTTCCTTTCTTTCAGTATTTATGTCGTGCGAGTTAGCATGAGCTCAAGTTAAGCTCTCAGTCTAATTTATCTCTTTCTTATGCTTCCAGAACATTTATTCTAGAGAAGCTAACAAAATTAGTAATGAAAACCAGTAAGCCCCTCCACCCATTCAGGTAGATCCCCTGAATGAGCATGTTTCTCCCGCTGAATTTAGAGCTACTTTCACCGCCTTAGCTCATTCAATAGTTGTTCAAAACAATCAGCTATCTTTTATCCTATCTAGGTTTATAGTTCATGATTTTCAGAGTGAGGAGGAGAGGTATAGGAAAAAGAGGAAAAAGAATAAGAGGGCCAGAATGTCAAGGCCAAAAAGTGCTCGAACAAATCCTTTTTGCAAAAAATGAGGCAAAAACCACCAAGGTATCTTCAGATCTGGCAGTGATGTATGTTTCAAATATTGTCCTTATTCAAGTTCCCATAGTCAGTATAATCGACCCCTAGCTCAGTACGATCGCCTGAATCAGCAGGGTGCCGCTTCTAGTGCCACCAGTGGGCAACACCCAAATAGACTCTATGCCCTTCAATCCTGATAGGATTAGGAAAGTTCTCCTGATGTGGTCACTGGTACATTACAATTTTATAATTTGCATGATTATTCTTTGCTAGATCCAGGAGTTACTCTATCCTTTGTAACTCCTTATATAGCTATTTACTTTAGAGTCAGCCCCAAAATTCTAGCAGAGCCTTTCCCAGTCTCTAACCCAGTAGGTAAATCTATCATAGCCCAGTAGGTATATAGGAACTGTCCGTTTATGGTATCTCATAAAGTCACTTCAGCAGACTTAGTCAAATTAGAGATGACCAATTTTGATGTTATTCTCGGCATGGATTGGCTTTATTACTACCATCCCTCAGTCGACTTTAGAAATAGAATTGTGTGGTTTTAGTTTTTGAATAATCCGATACTAGAGTGGAGGGGTAGTACTTCAGTACTTAGGGGTCAGATTATTCCTTACCTTAGGGCAAGGAAAATGATATTTAAGGGATATGTGTACTATTTCGTTTGAGACTAAGACTCTACTTTAGAAACCCCTACTCTTGAGTCAGTATTAGTAATATGTGAATTCCCAAATGTGTTCCCCAAAGATCTTCCTGGAGTTCCTCCCGAAAGGGAAATTAACTTTAGGATTGACCTTCTTCCAGATACTAAGCCCATATCTAATACTCCATACAGAATGGCTCCAGCAAAAACTCGAAAAATTAAAAGAACAATTGAAGGATCTCTTAGACAAGGGATTCATCCAACCCATCATGTCCCCATGGGGTACACCAGTTCTATTTGTACCTAAGGAAGATGATTCTCTTAGAATATGTATAGTCTACCATCAGCTAAATAAAGTCACGATCAAGAACAAGTATCCACTTCCCAGAATCAACGACTTGTTTGACCAACTTTAGGGTGCCAGTTACTTTACTAAGATAGACCTCAGATCAGGCTATCATCAGCTTAGAGTCAGAGAATTTGACATTCCAAAAATAGCTTTCAGAACTCGGTATGGTCACTCCAAATGCCCCAGCAGCTTTCATGGGCTTAATGGGTCACGTTTTCAAGCTGTACTTAGACATGTTCATTATATTTTCATCGATGACATTCTGGTCTATTCCTGTATCGAGAATAATGACGTAGATCATCTCCAAATCATACTTCAGACTCTCAAAACCCATCAATTATTATGATATCTATTCATGTCATATATGTCAGCCCTATGATCATAGCTCATATTCGAGCAGGTTAACAAAAATCATGTATACTTGTAGTTCCTAGTATAAGGAATTTTAGTTCACTTAGTGTTACAAACCATGTTCTATGAATACAAAAACTCCAAACTCAAGTCATGTAGGTCATGACTCAGGTACCAATGTCATGTTGTACAGTATGCTTAGTTCCCATGATCCATGCTACACTCCTAGCGATTAGATAAATTAAGATTTCGTCATGCATATGCTCAGTTTAGATCTTTTGATAAATTCATGGTGTTGATATTCTATTCCTCAGGCCTCAGGTTGGTATAATATTTATACATACATCAGGTCCTCATGTTTAACCCTTTAGTGGACTCTCCTTACAAAATAATGCAGTGATGAGCGATTGCTTAGGTGGGAGAGAGATAAGGTTTCATATTAAAGGAAAGATTTTTATATACTTGTCTTACATGAGGCCGTAGAATTAAAGATAAGCTTGAATAATAGGTTAGTATACCAGTAACTAGCTAGAAAGAAGTTGTATATAGTTGTTTAAAGGGGGAGGGGGCGAATCAGAATTTTTCATGAGAAGAGAAGCAGATAAAATACACAGTGTGAGTGTCTATTCAGATCCTCAATTTATGTTGGTCCCCGTCGCGCATCTATCAGAGCCCAGCTTTTAGTCCCAGTTATAGTCTTAGTTACAGTCTTAATTACAGTCTTAGTTACTATCTCAGTCTAGTAATAAGATTAGTAACTCAGTTCAATTTTAGGTTTGCTGGACTAAACCGTTTAGTTATCAGTTATTCAATTATTAGTGTTTCAGTACCTCAGTTTATAGAATATTTTAGAATCATGTTATACGCTTAGTCTCGCATTCACAAATAAAATAGTTTTCATGAATTCAAGCTCAGTTATCTCCTGTTACATAGTCAGTCCTTTCCTCAAATGTATAATACTCTACAGTTCTAGTCCAGCTATTCAGACTAAATACAGTCTAATATTTCATGACCAAGTATTCAACTATCAACCATTTAGATAATCAGATAAGTTAGTATATTTATGCACTCGTGCTTAGCACCTATGTAAATATTTTTAGTAGTCTCAGGTGATGTGTTGTACTAAGGTGGAAAGTATAGTTGAGAGAGTATTCAAGGGATATGTCTAAGGTTGAAATTTTATAGTTGCAGTGCATAAGGCTTAGTCACTTCATCTTAGATGATGTTTTGTGGGCCTCGAATCATATTATAGAATTTTAACCAGGATGTGATTTTCTTATTCAGCTATTTTATTCAGCCATGGCAAGACTCCTTGTTCCCTAAAGACACTGGAACTCTATAGAAAGAGTGTCAAAGAAAGGCTCCAGTCCAATATAATTTTTCAGCATAAGTTAGTCCACAAAACCAACAATTCAATTCAGCAGTTAGGCGGATAATGTTCGTACGGTTGGGTTTCCCATCTTTCCATCTAGTTGCACTATCCGAAGTCTTTGTAATATAACTATTCCAAGATAAAGCAACTATGTGTTTGTGAGTTCAGCTCAGTTCAGGTGTCATGCCTCAATTTCAGATCCCCGATGTGCAGTCATGATTTAGTTCATAGGTTCCCTATGTATCATCCTAGTTTTTCCTCAGTATCTCAGCCAAGTCAGCATTCTTCAGGGGATATAATGTCCCAAGGGGGAGATTTACTAGAATCCCCAAGCTTTCATGACCTAAACCTTCCATCTTCTCTTCATATAATGAATCCAGTTTGGATTAGTGGGTACTCATAGGTGGAACCTCAACTTCCAATCTCAGTCGTAAGCCATGAATTCAGGGGCTCAGTTCTGTTCATGATATTCAGTTCCTGTATAATATTTCAGTCTCAGTTATGTTCTCATGTTCCCGTTCATGCGTATTCAGTAAATGATCTCGAATTGGAGATTGGTAATTTTATATTCTTGAAAATCTCTCCTATGAAAGGAGTGAAGAGGTTTAGCAAGAAGGGGAAGCTCAGTCCCCGGTATGTCATTCCTTACCAAATTCTCAGCTATTTTGGAAAGGTAGCTTATGAGCTTGAGTTGCCTTCAGACTTAGCTTCAATCCATCTAGTGTTCCATGTCTCCTTGCTAAAGAAATGCATACGTGACCCAACAGTTGTAGTCCCTATAGGGAATATAGACATTCAGAACATTCTCTCTACATCAAAATCCTTGATTATTAGATTTGCAGACTGAAGAACAAAGAGGTCTCTCTAGTCAAAGTTCTTTGGCGGAATTAGTCCGTTAAAGGAGCTACTTGGGAAGTAGTAGCAGATATTTGGACCAAGTATCCTCACCTCTTTTCCACAAAATAAGACTCAGCCTAAGGTAACAGTTTTTCCTTGAACTTACTCAGTTCCATGCTCAGATTTTCCTTTATAAACTCATTACCAGTTACTATTGCATATTCAGTTGTGACTTCATGCATAAAATATGCATGTTCATCATGATAAACTCAGTTTATTATCAATCCCAGTCATGCATTCATGAATCATTCTCAGCTATGTACTCATGCATCAGATATGCATGTTCAATATGAAATTTCAGCATATTAGTAGTGTCAATTATGAAATCATTATGCAGTTGCGCATATCCAGTATCTAAATTCAATTTATCAGTATTCCCAGCTTAGTTAGTCTCATTCATGGATGAATGTTCCTAAGGGGGAGATATTGTAAGATCCCGCAAAATAGTATGCTTGATTCAGTCCTGTAAAAGCTAGTAAAGGGTCCCAGACTTAGAAAAATCCAGCCAAGTAGTCATACTTAGAGTAATTTTATCCTTTATAAGTGGGAAATACTTTTTCATGACCCTTATGACCTTTAAATATCAATTTTTAGGTTAATTTATAATCAGGAATGTCAGTAGGTGTTCTCAAACAAGTTTCAGATTTTTTGGACTTCGTTTGAAACACCTTTGAAAGCTCAAACCAGTGGATCGACATGATCTCAATGCTCTGCATCATCCATCGCATCGATGAGTATTTTTTCCCAGCTCCCAATACAAATTCTAGTGAACCGACGCAGACTCGACAGGTAGCATTGGCTATTGCTTTGATGCAAATGATGCAGTGCGTCAGTCTGTGCGTCGCTAGGTAAGTTTTTAGTCATTAAAAGGCCACGTCCTTAGGGGTAATTATGTCTTTTTCCCACGTCTATAAGCCGTAAAAATGAAATTAAACCCTTCTAAGAGAAAAAACTATTCATTCTTCATAAGTAGCTCTCAAGATCAAACCCTAGGAGATTTAAATTTATTTCAATGCTCAAGAACTTACCATTAATCTTTCAAAATTTAATTGTGAAGGTATGTGAAGTGTTCATCCAAGGGTTTCCTTCCACCCTTGGAGTTCAAGAAACTCTTTCTGCAAGTTAATTGATTTCATGGATTTCATGTTGGAGCTTGAATGTATTAATGATTATGATATTAATGGTGATCTAATTTCATAATTTGTCCTAAGTTTCATGTAAATTATTTTAATTGTGAATTGAATTTTTTGAACTACATGTCAAACTCTTAAATTGCAAATTGAATGCAGAATCCATGATATTACTACATGTTTATTGATATGTGAAATACCCATGCTCCCCAAGTGTTTGTTAAAATACTTATGTGATTAGACTAGTCCAAGCACAACATGTATTATGAGATTTCAATCATGCACAAGCTTATGTATAACAAGTAACTGACCAAAGTTGTCTAAGTGATTATATTATTAGCAAGCTAGTCCCATTATGCTACTAAAGTCATGCAGTGATTTGATTTTCATGCTATCGAGTCTTGGGGGTATTTAATACATGATAATTTAGTCGTTTACCTGGAGCTAGTTTCAGTTACAGAATAATCTCAGTCATGTCACGATCAGTAGTACTCTCAGTTAGTTATAGAACTCAGGGAAAATTGAGTAGACTTAGTATCAGTCCAGTCCAGTTAAGACCTCAGTAAATTTAGTCAGTTAATAGAATTTAGTAGTATTACATCAGTCAAAGGAGCTCAGTGAACTCATTTCAGTTAAGTTTGATAGTATAATCAGTAACTGTTGATTCAAGCCTAGTTTGGACTAGCAATTAGTTTATTGTCTATTCTATTTAGAGTAGGATTCAGCACCGAGCGAACCCAGGGATGGGGGCAATCCTTCCAGCAAAGGTTATAACCCTTAGAATAATCCCTGTATTATAGAACTATATAGCCAGTATAAGTTGAGATATTTTCCTGCCAGACGGGTTGATATATCTCATACAAGTTTTCTTACCAGTGAGGATTGATGAAAGAGCTTCCTGTCTGAGAGGGTTAACTTATAATTGTCTTTACCCATGGCACGATACTGATACCCTTCCAATTGGGGTTAAAATTTGGACCCCAATCTATTCAGAAAGGGGCATGTTAGTTAGATGATTACCTCCCACAGTTATAGTTTCAGTCTTCAGAGTAGAACTTAGTTCAATTCTATAAAAATCAGGACTGTTAGACACAGTCATTCAATTCAGTTTGAAACTCAGAATTGTTCCACAGAATTAGGACTGTCAGATACAGTGTTCCACAGAATTAGGACTGTCAGATACAGTCACCCAGTTAACAATAATACAGTATGAGTAAACTCAGATATCAATAAATCAGTAATTTAGAACTCAGTATCTAGTGTTATCACAACCTCATTTACAGTTTACGTATTCATGCATGTACTTTCATTCAATTATACTCATGTTATTCAGTCAATATTGTTTATTCATATGAACCCAGGCATCTTAGCCTACCTCACTTAGCATACCAGTACATTTAAAGTACTAATGCATACCTTTCTTTTTTGCTATTATGTCTTATATCATAGGTTCAGACGCATGGGCTCCCGATCATACTTAGAAACCCGATCCATCAGTAGCAAACTAGTGGTGAGTCCTCATAGTTTGAGGACATGATTATTACTTTAGTATCTTATTTTATCAGTTTTTAGTAGTTGAGGTTAGTTGGGGATTTGTCCCATCAATCCCTTTTTCAGACTGTAGGGGCATAACAGACTAGAGTATTTTAGACATATGTATCTGTATTCAGTACTCAGTATTAATTTACTGTTTTGAACCTTATGGAAAGTTTCTGACTAATTTCTACATAATACAGTATTACTATTTAGTTATTGCAGTAGGTACCAGCCATGGGTTAGCTTGTGGTCTCTCGAGATTATGAGCACCATGTAGCATCCAGGGTATAGACTCGGGGTGTTACAAACACTCTATCATACAAACAAGACTATCTCTATGAAGTATATATATTGCTATGAGAACAAGATTTGTCCTCCACATATCTACAAATACCAAATCCATACTCTGCCTTTGCCAAGAAAAAGTGTAATCTAGAGATGTAGATTGATTCCTTGTGCAAAGAAAGGTCAAAAGGAGTTAAGGAATACTTTGTTTCATCAAAACTTGACCATTATGTCCTTACAACTCCAACTGAACATTTCATCACTTTATAGATGCCAAAATATTTTCTACCGCAGTGGAAAAGACATGGGTTTACCCATATCCATTTAGGTGCTATTCAAGTTGCAATAACTTATTAAGGGAGAAAAGGACAAACGATAAATACGTGCCTTTTCTTTCTTGATACAAGATTCAGAGAGTATCTACATGTGATCTTGGGTACGTTAGAAATCCCTTTAGACTCCAGGATAGTCATTGTAACTATGTTTCCCAACTTCAACATGTCCCTCAAAAGAGTTGTATCAAACAAAGGCATCAAATCTTCAACTCTCAATCCTTGAAGCTCCACTATACTATGACTCCACATAAATGTCCTTACACTTCTAGATAGCTTGGCAAGTCCAAAATCATATGCAAAACTTATCCCTTATAGGTGGCCACCACTCATTGTCTATAACAATAGATGCCACCAAAAGAATGATCAAGTGAATCCAGATCCTAATATGTGTCTTTGGGGAAGAATTTCTCATGATTTTTCAAATTTATTGCTCAAAAGTTATAAGATAATGAGAGTTCATCCTCAAAATCTCAATTCCCCTAAACCTATATTTGCTAAAAAAAACCCTCTAAAGTATCTCTCTCCATCCATATGTACACCCTTGTTAAAATCTATCTAGAAGGACAAAATCTAGATCCAACGAATATTTCATGCTATTTAAATAGTACCATGGATCAACAGAATTAGATTCAATAATTTGGTCATGATGGGCATGCAATACACTAATTTATGTATCCATTTACAGGACACTATATATGGGATATTAATTATGGTTGTAAAGAATGCCAAGAGGACTGGCTAAATAATTACTATGAGGAAAAGGATGAACTAGAGTGGAATGACTATTAGGGCTTCCAAAAATGCATTTCCAGAAGCCATGGGAAGAAGAAAAATCTGACCATGCATTCAAAGTCTCCTATAGACCCCAAGACCGGCCACCACCACCTACTTTATCAAAAAGCAAAGCCTCCAAATTAGATTTTGAACATCTATTGTTAATTAAATTAGAAACCACCTCCAATCCTAAATGTATCTTCCCACCCAATCACCCATTTAAATGAAATAACTAAAATTAATCTCTAAAGTTACCACATATTATTCCATTTACCAAACATGCCAAACTCATCAGAGCACTAGAAAATATGTTACAGGTCGTACAGTCAGACATATATCCATTAGGAACCTCTATCATAGATTTTATTGACCGGTAATAGAAAGTGATAAACCCATTATGGTTACAACACATAGTGATGGACTAGGTCCCTCAAGGTTAGTCTCAAGTGATAGAGCAACAACATAACTAGGAGGTACTGGAAATTTAAATGAAATGAGGAAAAGTAAGAATACAAGATTTTTATGTGGAAACCCAGAAAGGGAAAAACCACAGCTTGCCTTAACCACCACCAAATAGTCAACTATCAACCTCTTGAGTACAGACTTAATTTTAAACCTAACTCTAGGTTCCTCTTACTTGAAACACCTCTATTGTAAGTACACCTTGGCACCTTTGCTAAGTTTCCCTACAAATTTTGTTAACTCTAACAAGTTACAAACTTTGGCAACTTTACATAAGAACTCTCTACTCAACGAGAAAACACTACTCTTATAGCATGAGTAGTTCAGCTACAATTCAGCACTCACTCAAGAACAAACTCTTTTTGAGCATACACAAACAACTAAGAACTTGAGCAGTGTAGAAATACGATTTTGTTGCCTCTTTTTTCACTATCTAGAATTCATAAAATCTATTTGATAAAGAGGTTTTTATTTTCTCTTATAGCTGAGTGATGATTAGGGATGAAATATCATTGGACCAACTATCCAAGTCAGTATAAAATAGAGGACAAAATTATGTAGATACCGTGTGCTAGTTATACTGTACGCTGCATATCAAGGGACCTGGTCTTTTACATTTTATCTTTTCATCATCAAAACTTCATATATCAATTTCCCCATTTTTGATTAGGAGAAACAACACCATACAATTTAAGCATCAAAGCACATTTATCATATTTAATTAGTATGATTACCACCTGAAGATGATTGTTCCCTCATCATCATGCTCCTTCTTTTTATCATGCAACACTGGAACCTTGTCCCTTATTGTCATTTTGCAGCAAAAATTCCCCTGTCATTATGAACCTTCATTTAATTTGGTGCATTTGCATTTTTCCTCCTATCATTATGCACCTTCATTTCATTTGGTGCATTCCCCCTCTCATTATTCAACTTCTTTTCATTTGGTGCACCTTTATTTCATTTGGTGCATTTGCATTTCATCCCTTGTCAAAACCCCCCCTTAAATATACTTCCCCATCACGTACCTAGTTCATATGAAGTTAGTATCCCCCCTTTTGGCATCATTGAAAAGGATTAACCTTAAACTAAGAGTAAAGATAAGTGCAAGCTAATTAACTAATGAAGAATATCTTAAGATAAGAAAACAAATATAGAACACAGGCAAAAATTCATGCATTATCCTAAACAAAGATTTGTAACAATACGATCATACTTAAAATAATGCATAAAACATACTATTTTTAAGAGTCGACATAAGAAGAAAAATATGAAACTGATACTGGATAGGTCTGAGTACAGGGATACTGAGACTTAGGTAGGATTTATGTTTTTGGGAAAAGTTCTTAAGCAGTATCTCCAATCTTTCATTTTCAAAATTGTAAGCATCCAACACATGTTTGGTGAGAACCTTTACTTCAGCATTCAGTTCCTGTACTTCCCTAGTCAGTTCTTCCACTTTTACCATAGTGTTGTATTTTTAGCTACAAGTTCATTTGTGGCACCTGGTCCTTTAGAGGACAACATTTGATTCTATAACTTAAGGTAAACTAATTCAGTATCTTTGGCAGCCACCTTGTTCCTTAATTCCTCTATTTACTTTCCCAACCTTTGTTAAACTAATTTAGCATCTTTGGCAGCCAACTTGTTCCTTAATTCCTCTATTTACTTTCCCAACCTTTGTTGAACAACTAGCAACTAAGTCACTAGAGAAATAGATCTAGCTTTTCCCTCTATGCATTCAATCTATACAAGTGTTGTTAGGTTGATCATCTTCTTGGTTTTCCCAGGTGTTCCTTTAATTCAACATAAACCATAATGTTTAAATACGTTGTTCAAGATATATCTATATGGCATTCCATGTTTTCCTTCTTTTTCATGAATTACTTTATGTATATGCTCTATCATTAGAGCTAGAAGGCTTATTAATTAAAATATAGTCAAGGATTCAATCAAGAACAAGTAAACACTGGAGGCAGTTGTTATTTTTTCAAACCTTGGCAATACTACCTTATTAATGAACTCAAATGCCAGCTAATAATCACTTTTTAGGAACTTCTTTTTTACTACGGCTATTGAGGTCCCACTTACCTTTGATGCCTCAATCATGAATTTAGTGATTGGAGGTTGATTTACTACAATTATTACTCCTATAACAGGTACATCTAGGATCCTTCCTAGAGTTTTTTCATCCATCTTAAGAACCTTTTCTTGTACTTGAGCAGTCAAAATCAATTCATCGTTTGAGAATTCCATGGAGTAGTAGAATTCTCTCACCTCAGCTTCAAAAATAATAGTAGTTGGTTCTTCTAGTTGGTGTTACCAACCCTGCCACCTCATATATTCTACTAGTTCTACCATGCCATGTTTCTCATAAAATTTATGGATCAAATACTCTCCCTGACAGAACTTTCTATGTTGTCAGGTTTCTAATCCTCCTTTCTCTAGAAATGCCTTTCCTTTCCTCATTCCTTTCCTTATTTTTTTGCACACTACTTAGTTCTCCTTTTTCATTAGTTTTTTTATTCTTGGGAGTCGGTCCCTCAGAGTCTATTCTTTTCTTGAAATCTATATGTTTCTGTCTAACTCCAGTAGATCTACTAATTTTTGACTTAGAGGACCTGGTCTTCTCACCATCCTTAACTTTTGATTTTCTTTCTTCAGTAGTTGTAACAGTTATTGGCTCTATATCCTCCTCTTTGTTAACCTCAACAACTTCCATATTTTTTCTCCTCTATTGCAAAAGATTTCTTTAGTCGTCTTTTTTTCATGGTTTAAACTTTGTTGGACTTCATGGCATCTTCAAACATTTTCCTTTATGAACCACCTGTACAATAGGTTCTGGTTGCTTTTCCCACAGAGTCTGTCATTTTTCCTTTTCTTTACTTCCCCTTATTCTTTTAACAGTCCATCTCAGTGGCACTTCATCCTCATCCTCCTCATTTCCATCTTGTATAGGTAGTAATATGTCTTTTACCCCATTCACTTCATCAGTATTACCTACTTGTTGTTCCACTTCATCAACTAAGATTTCTTTATTGTCATATGCAAGCAAGAGTAGATTTTCAAATACCCAGTTCTCATTTGAGGAAAGATCAACCCTTTTTATTGAAATTTCTTCACCAAATAACTAAGTAAAGATAGGGTTTGAATATAAGAGTGTAGGAGAACCGGGTGTTTGAAGTGTTACAGAGGAATCAGCTTTCTTAGATTTTTCAAATGACCCGGCAGATATGAAATTTTTAGATAGATTTTAATTCCCCAGAGAATAGTATCATGACCAGAATCAAGGCCTTGGCTGTGACAAGCATCCCAAACCATGAGGACCCGAGAGCCCTGCTAACTGGTAATTATATGCTCAATTCATACATTATAAAGAAGTGCGGAAAATAATAAAAAACAAAAACATGGTCACTCTCTTATTTCAACTAAAAATACAAGCATCAATCCATAAACATTCAAAAACATATAAAACCAGTCTGAAAAATCTCTAAAAATATGAAAAAAAATATCAGTCTGAAAATAGGGACAAGCCCCTGGTCGGACCATGCTAAAATCAAATGACAATTTTTTATAGAATAAGGCCTTCCGATAAAAGGGAGGCTCACAAATTGTGAACTTCTAATAAATAGATCTACTGCTTAGTGGGACCCCAGTACTAAGCCTCAGATCAAGAAATATAGGGGATCAATACAAATGTACTGATTTGTGAAACAACTAAAAAATAGCATGTTTTTATTCAATATAAGTTAGAGCATTTCACAATAACAATAAACATAATACAGGTAAAAATACACTGGAATATTTTAGTAAACTCAGAAACAATCCTGAAAACTTCAACTGACTCTTTATCATTCTTTTGAGCTAGTCATAACACCCTACAATCTGTAATTCCATGGGTTATATGCAATTCGCCCTTGACTCGGTGGCCAAGCTGACGACCAAGTTTGGCGCAAGGATTGGAGTTTTCATTATATGGTACACCCCCTTACAAGTGTATTGTGGCATCACTCTTGGATGATGTCCAAAAATTTATCCTCTTCCGGATAATACCCGTATCGGCAAACAACGGTTTCCAGCAATGAGCCCTTGCACTCAAATGCCTTCTTTGAGTAACCAACTAGCTCTCTTAAGCCCAACTTTTATTTCTTTAAAACCATGCTTCAAACTTTCAAATCATTCAAGACTCATTGTATTAAGGGCACGTTATCATCGGGTACCATCATACCCACACTTGCAAGTCATCCATGTTCCATCATGGCATATCCATAACCTTTTTTATTAAGGAAGTCATATAGATGGCCACCACAAGAGATTCAAATATTTCTTGAGGTCATTCTTAATTCAATACACATACATATGTATATAAAACACTTTTTTGAAATACATAATCATACGGTGGCCAGTCTTTCTTAGAAATACATGCATTTCTTTCTCACAATGAAATGAACACTTATAAATAAGGGGAGTTACCACCTCATAATGTCATAAACCGTATCATTCCACGATCATTAGTAGAGAATCCACACTTTAGTTTTCTTTAAGAAATTCATGCTTTTAAACAATTCACAATACTTGAAATCAAGGTTTTTATGAAAGAGAAGGAGTTTATATCATTCATCCTCTCAATCAAACTCTTTATTACAAATGAAAATATAAATATGCAGTTACATTTAAATTTCATGAAAAATTGTTCATGACAAACATATATTTGAATCAAAATGATTCCATATTACATGCTTTTGAAAACAATATCAAACATTCCTTGTAAACAAGATTATTGATCTTCAAAACTTGATAAAAACAAGAAATCTTATGCCCATGGAGTTTAGGGTAGTCCCATATACCTTAAGAGATTATCTTGATGAGTGAAACCGTAGTCTTGACACCTATCTTTAGAATCTTGAATTTAGAATGATTAGTTTCTTGATATTTAGGAAAGAGCCTAGGGTTTAGTTGAGAGAAAAATGAAGGAATTTTGGGCACATAATGCCTTAATGACAACTTAATCTAATTTTAGTACGATTGGGGTTGAGGTGGGATAAGACCCAATTTCCCCTCACTCATTTAAACCAAAAATTCATAACTGGAATGCGGATTGAACGATCATTGCGATGCTGTCTAATCGCGGTGGCCTACTGGACCTAACGAAAATAATCATAACTTTTTGCTCGGGTATCAGATTCAGGCGAAATTAATATTGTTTGAAAGATAATTTAATTATCTACCATTTGGTGGGTTTTGAGATGTAAAATTCCACAAACATCAAAAGTTATACACTTTCATAGCTGACCCACATAGAATCGAATACCATACTTTTGATAAATCGAAGGCTCTTAGCTCAACTTGGCTCTAAGTGATTCCTATAAACATTCTTCACCTCATAAGCACTTCACACACTAGTATAAAGATCATGACACATTCATGCAATTATAAATCAAAAACTTAATGCAAACACCTTCACCATGATACAAAGATATGCTCGTCACGAAACCTACTGCAACTGTAATACCCCAAGTTTCCTAACTAATTTTTGTCAAGAATGTCAAATATTAGCTTCTAAATTGAATGATGTTTATTCCAAGGATAATTTTCAAGATTTTCACTTTATGTCATATGAGAAATTCAATAATCTCTCTATCGATATAAAATTCGCCTAAATCCAATTATAGGGTAAGAAGTTATGACTATTTCAAGTCCCTGTCATAAAACAACGTCATATTAGTCAAAGGCACGCCGCGCCACAAGAGAAAAAGGAAATTGTCAAATTCCAGGAGGGGTTTGTGATAGTAGCGTCTCGCACCAAACTTCAAGGTAGCAAATAAAGTGGCAATGCGATGGCTCCGCGTCGTGCCATCCCTCAATTTCTTAATTGTCGAATTCCAGTGACATGGTGCGATAGCACCGCATCACGCCAGGGGTCCAATTCGGGAAAATTTCACTAAAATTAAAAGATGCATCCAGGGTTAAAAGGGTTAATTTACCACCCTTATTTAAGCTCTTTAACACAAGATTCAGCTATTTGGAACCCAAAATATACTAGTTTCTCTTAATTTTCTCTCAAGAACAAGTTAGGGTTTCAATTGGGGATTCAATTTCAAGAAAGTATCTTTGTCAATCTTCACTAAATCAAGAACTAAAGTATGTCATGTGTTGATTCATGGGTCTCTCTCACCCATAAAGCTCAAGAATCTCTTTTCAAAATCAAAGATTTGGGTATTTGTGAATGTTCATGATTCAAATTGAATTCAAATTCATGTTCATGATGTTGTGTGGTTTTGATTCATGTTTTAAATTACATATTCCAATGATTGACCCTAGTATGTGATGATTTTCATAATAATCATGATAAACCCCCTTTAATTTACAAGTTGACTAATGTATCCATGATTATTACATGTTTTAATGATTGTATAACCAAAGCATGCTCCCCAATGTTTGATTAAATGCCTATGTGAAGGAAAATGCCATACTAGTATGATATTATGAAATCTTCATTCATGTATAAGTTATGTATGTCAAGTGTTTGAAGAAATGTCTTACTCAATGGATTATATATTGTTGATATTAGTCATGTATGCAACAATGTCATGCCTTATCAGTTTCCTTCCATCGAGTCTTGGGGATACTTGTACCCGAAAAAAATATAGTTATATGCCTAGCTTTAGTGTCATATTTTCACGATATCCTCATTCAAGCCATGATCCATAGAACTCAGTCAGTCATGTGACTTAGAAAAACTCAGTAATACAGTAATCTTTATACTATTCTGTCAGTCAACAAAACTCAGTAATTCAGTACAGTTCAGTTCAGTAATCCTTGTTCAGTGTCTATTTAGATGGGAGTAGAAATTAGCACCGTGTGAACCCAAGGATGGGAACACACACTGTTAGATAAGGGTGTGATTCTTAGAAGTCATCCTTGTATTCCTGAACTATGCAGCCAACATAGATTGAGACATCAACAATGTCAGCTGAGGGTTGATGAAGTGGATAAGCACTATCAGATAAGGGCCCCATAATTCTCTTTTGGGGACATTGTTAGATAAGGTTCACTCACAACTTGTCCTTACCAGTGGTGCAGTATTGACACCCTTCCAATTAGGATTACAAATTAGACCCCAACTCAGCCATAATCACGTATTAGGGGTATGTTGGTTAGATAACTACTTTCCATAATTTTAGTTATAGAATTTTGGACTACCAGATACAGTCAACTCAGATACAGTACGGAACTCAGCTAGTTCTATCAGATTCAAGACTGTCAGATATAATCACTCATATCATCAGTTATATCAGTTATCAGTCATGTTAGTTATCAGTAAATTCATGTTATCATGATCTCAGATATAGTTACTACGTATTCATGCATGTATTCGCAAGTTCATATTAGTTAGTTAGCCAGTATTTTTCATTCATATGAACCTCATGCATTCAACCTATCTTCTTTGCATACCAGTACATTCAAAGTGCTGACGCATTTATGCTATGTTATCTTATACCATAGGTTCAGAAGCACGAGCTCTAGAGCATCAGTAGCATTCTAGTCTCAGCAGTTAAAGTTAGCAGTGAATCCTTATATCTCGAGGACATGATCATTTATTTATTATCTTATTAAGTAATTTATTAGTTGTAGTTATTTGGGGACCTATCCCACCAACTCCTTATTTAGATAGTTCAGTCAGTTAGAGGTTCATTTCAGACTATCATGTCTAGACTATCATGTTCAGACTATCATGTTATTTTAGTTTTGTTTTGGGTATTTCATACCCCAGTCAAATGTTATATCTTTATCAGTAATGTTACAGTCTTGAACCTTATGGTCTTTCATTTCATGTTTCCACAATCATACCGTATATTATGCAGTATAAAGATACAGATATCAATCACGGGTTAGCTTGTGGACCTTTGGGATCATGGGCACCGTGTAGCATATCGGGTACCAGATATGGGGTATTACAAACTTGGTATCATAGCTTAAGGTTCAATAGAGTCCTAGGAAGTCTGAAAGCCGCATCTAGAAGTGTCTTATACATGGCTGTGTTGTGTGACACATTTATGTAAAGGAGGCTATAAGATGTTTTAGGAATAGTTTCCTTTCTTTCAATATTCATGTCATACCAGTGAGCATAATCTCTAGTCAATCTCTTACTCTAATCCATTTCTCCCTTTCTTATATAGAATATGCCTCCTAAAAGAAAAAATGGGAATTAGTCAGCCCCTCATCCCGAAGAACCTTTGGGCGAACATGTTTCTCATGCAGAGTTTAAAGCTACATTCACTACTCTTGCTCAGTTAGTTGCTACTCAAAATGAATGACCAGTCGTCGTTCCGGCCAACCCAGTGGCCAATTTAACTATAGCAAAGATTTGGGACTTCACCAGAATAAATCTTCCATCCTTTCTTAGGTCTAAATCAGATGAGGACCCTCAGGAATTCATCGATCAGGTTCAACAGGTTACAGACATTATGGGGGTGTCAGCTGTTGAGAGTGCAGAGCTAGTTATATATCAGTTTCAGGATATTGCCCATACTTGGTACAAGTAGTGGAAGTCTAAAAAGCCAGATGATACAGGGCTTATAGAGTGGGAGGAGTTTGTGACCGTATTCTTAGATAGATTCTTTACCCAAAAGATGAGAGAGGCTAAGGTGTTAGAATTCATTAACCTCAGGCGGGGCAACATAACGGTGAAAGAGTATTCTCTTAAGCTTACTCAATTGGCCAGATATGACCATCATATGGTTGTAAGCAGCATGGCTAAGATTAGTAAGTTTATTTTTGGGGTGAATGATAGAGTGATCAACGAGTGTAGGTCGGCGATGTGGAATAGTAACATGACTTTAGTAAGGATTATGACTCATGCTCAGCAGATAGAAGATCAAATGATTAAGATGAGGGAGAAGAAAAATAAAAGAGCAAAGACAGGTAGTCTCAACTTTGCTCATCCTAAATCAGAAGCAAGAAACCATTCTTAGTTTCTTCATAAAATATCAGTTCTAGTTCCTTCATCAGCTAGTGGTCCAGCTCCTAAGTTTAGGAATGGTAATAAAGATAGGGAGCCAGGCTCTAAGTCTCAAGGCAGTGTCAGCAATGCCCGAACTAATACCATTTATCAGACTTGTGGTAAGAACCACAAAAGTTCTTGCAGAGCTGGTAGCGATGTCTATTTCGGATATGGCAAGCCAGGACATAGAGTCAGAGATTGTCCCCAGTCAGGTTATCAGGGTCAGTAGAACCATTCCAAAGCTTATTCCAGTCGCCCAACTCAATAGGGTGCCACTTTCGGTGCTACTAGTGTGCAACGCCCAAATAGACTCTATGCTCTTCATTCCCAACAAGATCAAGAAAATTCTCTTGATGTGGTTACTGGCACGTTATAGATGTTTTATGTGCATGTTTACGCTTTTCTAGATCCAGGAGCTTCTTTTTTTTTGTTACTCCTTATATAGCAGTTGATTTCGGAGTCAGTCCAGAAATTCTAGTAGAGCCCTTCTCAGTCTCTACCCCAATGGGTAAAACCATCATAGCTTGACGGGTATACAGGAACTGCCCAATTATGATATTTTAGAAAGTCACTTCGGCAGACTTAGTCGAATTAGAGATAAATGATTTTGATATTATTCTCGACATGGATTGGCTTCATTCCTGCTATGCCATAGTCGATTGCAAAAATAGAATAGTCCAGTTTTAGTTTTCTAATAAACCCATCCTAGAGTGGAAGGGTAGTGTATCCGCTTTCATAGGTCAGCTTGTTTTCTACATTTGGGCAAGGAAAATGATATCTAAAGGATGTGTCTATCAACTTGTATAAGTTAAGGACTTTTGTTTTGAAACTCCCAATCTTGATTTAGTCCCAGTCGTGAATAAATATTCAGATGTCTTTCGCAAAGATCTTCCAAGATTCCTCCCAAAAGAAAAATAAACTTTGGCATCGATCTTCTTCTAGATACTCAGCCTATATGTGTTCCGCCATATAGAATGGCACCAGTAGAACTCAGAGAACTGAATGAACAGTTGAAGGATCTCTTAAATAAGAGATTCATCAAACCCAGTCTGTCCCCGTGGGGTGCACCATTCTTATTCATGCGAAAGAAAGACGGTTCTCATAGAATGTGTATAGACTACCGTCAACTCAATAAAGTTATGGTCAAGAACAAGTATCCACTTCCCAGAATCGATGACTTGTTTGACCAATTTCAGGGTGCTAGTTATTTTACTAAGATAGACCTCAGAATAGGATATCATCACCTCAGAGTCAGAGAATATGACATTCTAAAAATATCCTTCCGTACTCGATATGGTCACTTCAAATTCCAAGTCATGTCCTTTGATCTTACCAATGCCCCATCAGCTTTCATAGATTTGATGAACTATGTGTTTAAGCAATACTTGGACATATTTGTTATAGTCCTTATAGATGATATTCTGGTCTATTTCTACAGTGAGCGTGATCATGCAGACCATCTCAGAATTGTACTTTAGACTCTCAGAAATCTTCAGTTGTTCACCAAATTTAGTAAGTCTGAATTTTGGCTAAGTTCAGTAACATTCCTTGGCCATATCATTTCAGGTGATGGCATTATAGTAGTTCCTCAAAAGACTGAAGTGGTAAGAAACTGGCCTAGACCTATCTCTCCATCAGATATCAGGAGTTTCTTAGGTTTGGCTGGCTATTACAGGCTATTTGTTAAGGGATTTTCTTCTTTTGCATCCTCTATGTCCATATTAACTCAGAAAAAAGTCAAGTTTCAGTGGTTTGATCCTTATGAGAAGAGTTTTCAGAGTTGAAGACTCGACTCACCTCAGCTCCAGTCCTAGCTCTTCCAGATAGTTCAGATGGTTTCGTAGTGTATTGTGATGCATCCAAAGTAGGTTTGGGTTGTGTCCTCATGCAACATGGTAAGGTCATAGCCTACGCCTCCAGACATCTTAAACACTATGAGAAGAATTATCCTACTCATGATCTTGAGTTAGCAGCCGCAGTATTTGCCTTAAAGATTTGGAGGCGTTATCTAATGAAGGTCATGTAGATATGTTCACAGATCATAAAAGCCTTCAATATGTCATTTCTCAAAAAGATCTCAATCTTCATCAGAGAAGGTGGTTAGAGCTCTTGAAATATTATGACATAAGTGTCCTTTATCATCCGGGAAAGCCTAATGTAGTGGCCAACGACCTCAGTAGACTGTCTATGGGTAGTGTTGCTCATGTTAAGGATAGTAAGAAGAAGTTAGCTTAGGAAGTCCATTAGCTTTCTAGACTAGGCATTTGCTTAGTTGATACTGAGGAGGGTGATATGTGGGTTCAGAGTATTTAAGAATCATCTCTAGTTTTCAAGGTAAAATAAAAGCAAGATAGAGATCTTAGTTTAGTCAAGTTGAAAGAGTCATTTAAAGATTAGAAAGTAGAGGTTTTTTCCCAAGGGGGAGATGGTGTTCTGCGTTGTTAGGTTAAGATAGAGCATCAAAGTCCTAGTGGACCTATAAAGGAGTTCATTATTCCTACTTGGAATTAGGAAGAAGTGAACATGGACTTCATGACGGGTTTGCCTCGAACTCATTGTCAACATGATTTAGTCTGGGTGATTGTAGACAGGATGACCAAGTCAGCTCATTTTCTCCCAGTTTGTACCTATTATTCATCCTAGGATTATGCCAAACTCTACATCAAAGAGTTGGCCAGATTGCATGGTGTTTCGTTATCTATTATCTAAGACAGACGTACCCAGTTCATCTATCATTTTTGTAAAGCATTCTAAAAGTGTCTTGGTACCCACATTTATCTCAGTATAGCTTTTCATCCTCAGACATATGGTCAAGAAAAAAGGACCATTCAGACCCTATAAGATATTCTAAGGGTGTGTGCAATTGATTTCAAGGGTAGTTGGGATGACCACTTTTCTTTGATTGAGTTTGCATACAACAATAGCTATCATTCTAGTATTCGGATGGCTCCATTCAAAGATCTCTATGGTAGGAGGTACAGATCTCCAATCGGTTGGTTCAAAGTTAGTGACGCCTCAGTTATAGAGCTTGACTTAGTATTCGATGCTTTAGAGAAAGTCCAGTTGATCAGAGAAAGACTCTAGGCTGCTCAGAGCCGACAGAAGTCTTATACAGATGTGCATAAAAAAGATCTCGAGTTCGAGATTGGTGACTATGTCTATCTAAAGATCTCTCCCATGAAGGGAGTGAAGAGTTTTGAAAAGAAGGAAAATCTCAATCCCTGATATGTTGGTCCCTTCAAAATTCTTAGTCACTTCGGCAAGGTAGCTTATGAGCTTGAATTGTCTTCAAATCTAGCCTCAGTTCATCCAGTCTTTCATGTCTCTTTGCTTAAGAAGTGCATAGGTGGCCTAGCGGTTGTAGTCCCTATCCAGAGCATAGATATTCAGAGCAGCCTCTCTTAAAAAGAGATTTCAGTCAAAATTCTAGACTATCAGACTAACAGACTGAGGAACAAAGAAGTCCCTCTAGTCAAAGTTCTTTGGAGAAATCAGTCCTTTGAGGGAGATACTTGGGAAGCAGAAGCAGACATGCATCCAACTATCCTCACCTCTTCTCCGCTATCTCAGATCTAGATCAAGGTAATAGTTCTCCTTAAGCTTTTCAATTTTTATGTCTAGATTTCAGTTACAACTTGATATCAGCCTCATACTCAGGATTCCATTTTTAAATTTGGTACTAAGTACCATTGCATATTCAATTATATGTTCATGCATCAGATTAGTCATGTATTCATGCATCAGACATGCATTCTCCTTGTAAGAAGACTCCGTTATTAAAAATATCAGTCATATAATCAGTTTCGTCTTATATTCACATATCATATATGTGTGATCAGCTTATTAGTACTCTCATCCATGCATTCATGTATCAGCTCAGTCATGAAATCATACATTAGATATGCATGCTCTATATGAATCTCAAAAATATCAGTCATGTAGTCATGTTTCATTGTTCATGTTCAGTATATACTTTGGCTTATCGTTTCTCCTCTATCAGGAAGTCTCATTTGAGGATGAATGTTCCCGGGGGGAAGATATTATAATATCCCGAAGTTTCCTAACTAATTTTATCTCGAGAATGTTAAGTATTAGCTTCTAAATTGAATGATATTTATTCCATAGGGAATTTTCAAGAATTTCACTTTATGTCATATGGGAAATTCAAAAAGATTTCCATAGATATAAAATTCTCCTAAATCTGATAATCGGGTAAGAAGTTATGACTATTTCAAGTCCCCATCGTAAAACAACGCTATATTAGTCAGTGGCGTGCCGCGCCATAGGAGAAAATGGCAATTGTCAAATTTCAGTAGGGGTCAGTGATAATGGCACATCGCACCAAACTTTCAGGCCGTAAATAAAGTGGTAACGCGATGGCTCCGCATCGCGGCATCCCTTAATTTCCCAGTTGTCAAATTCCAGTAACACGATGCGATAGCGCCGCGTCGCGCCAGGGGTCCAATTCGAGAAAATTTCACTGAAATTAAAAGATGTGTCCAAGGTTAAAAGGGTCAATTTCCCACCCTTATTTAAGCACTTTAACACGAGATTCAGCTATTTGGAACCCAAAATATTCTAGTTTCTCTTAATTTTCTCTCAAGAACAAGCTAGGGTTTCAATTGGGGATTTAATTTCAAGAAACTCTCTCCATCAATATTTGCTTAATCAAGAACTAAAGTATGTCATGTGTTGATTCTTGGGTCTCTCACCCATGAAGCTCAAGAATCTCTTCTCAAAATCTAAGATTCGGGTATTTGTGAATGTTCATGATTCAAATTGAATTCAAATTCATGTTCCTGATGTTGTATGGTTTTGATTCATGTTTTAAATTACATATTCCAATGATTGACCCAAGTATGTGATGATTTGCATAATAATCATAATAAACCCTCTTCAATTTTCAAGTTGATTGATGTATCCTTGATTATTACATGTGTTGATGATTGTATAACCAAAGCATGCTCCCCACATGTTTGATTAAATGCCTATGTGAAGGAAAAATATCATACTAGTATGATATTATGAAATCTCCATTCATCTATAAGTTATGTATGTCAAGTGTTTGATGAAATGTCTTAGTCAATGGATTATATATTGTTGATGTTCGTTATGTATTCAAGAATGTCATGCCTTTTTAGTATCCTTGCATCGTGTCCTGGGGGTATTTGTACCCAAAAAAAATATAGTTGTGTGCCTACCTTTAGTGTCATATTTTCACGATATCCTCAGTCAAGCCATGATCCATAGAACTTAGTCAGTCATGTGACTCAGGAAAACTCAGTAATACAGTAATATCAGTACTATCCTGTCAGTCAACGAAACTCAGTAATTCAGTCCAATTCAGTTCAATAATCCATGTTCAGTGTCTATTCAGATGGGAGTAGAAATTAGCAATGAGTGAACCCAAGGATGGGAATACACACTTTAGATGAGGGTGTGATTCTTAGAAGTCATCCGTACATTCCAGAACTATGTAGCCAGCGTAGGTTGAGACATCAACACTATCAAATAAGGGTTTATGAGGTGGATAAGAATTGTCAAATGAGGGCCCCACTATTCTCTTTTGGGGACATTGTCAGATGAGGGTCACTCACAGCTTGTCCTTACCAGTGGCGCGGTATTGACACCCTTCCAATTGGGATTACAGATTGGACCCCAACTCAGCCATAATAGTGTATTAAGGGTATGTCGGTTTGATAACTACTTCCCATAGTTTCAGTTATAGAATTCAGGACTGTCAGATACAGTCAACTCAGATACAGTACAGAACTCAGCTAGTTCTATCAGATTCAGGATTGTCAGATACAGTCATTCATGTCATTAGTTATATCAGTCATCAAAATTCAGTTATCAGTCGTGTTAGTTATTAGTAAATTCATGTTATCACAATCTCAGATTTAGTTACTGCGTATTCATACATGTATTCTCACATTCATATTTGTCAGTTAGCTAGTATTTTTTATGCATATGAACGCCATGTATTCAGTATACCTTTTATGCATACCAGTACATTCAAAGTACTAATGCATTTATGCTATGGTGTCTTATACCATAGGTTCAGAAGCACGAGCTCTAGAGCATCAGTAGCATTCCAGTCTCAGCAATCAGAGTTAGCAGTGAGTCCTCATCTCTCAAGGACATGATCATTTAGTTATTATCTCATTAAGTAATTTATTTGTTAGAGTTAGTTGGGGATATGTCTCATCAACTCCTCATTTAGACAGTTCAGTCAGTTAGAGGCTTTCCAGACTAGCATGTCCAGACTATCATGTTCAGACTGTCATGTTATTTCAGTTTTGTTTTAGGTATTTCATACCCCAGTCAGATGTTATATCTTTATCAGTTATGTTACATTCTTGAACCTTACGGCCTTTCAGTTTATGCTTCCGCAATCATACAGTAAATTATGCAGTATACAAATATAGATATCATTCATGGGTTAGCTTCTGGTCCTTCGGGGACATAAGAACCGTGTAGCATTCCGGGTACCAGATCCAGGGTGTTATAGTAACACAGAGATGTGCTCATCGCTAAACCTACCTTGCCGCACCACCATCGCATTGATGTTCTGGAATTGAAATCCAAACATGCCCCAAACCTTGTCCAAAAACTCCAAAACTCCGCCGAGACATTCTTCTTACATCCCTTAATATGAATTAACTCAAAAACTTACATCTAGGGGTCGGGAAGGTTAGTTTAAAAACCCTCGATGTTTAGGGGTCTTGAAGATGACTAAGCTAAATTAAGCCCCTTACGCATCTAACTAAAAGTTGAATTATGCTAAGAATAGTATAGAGTGTTATAATTCAGGTTCATAAATGTAGGAAAGATGGTTTAACTTTATCCCAAAAGTACAGGGTGTTTCAAAATTAGAATTACTGATTGAGAAATTTCTTGGTCTACTGGTAACCCAACTCTTGATTTCGATTACCTATCATGATTGGCTGATATAAACTTCAAAAGATAGGGAAGGTTCAATGGAGACCAACTCAATTCTGTGTTCATAATATTCTTAGGAAGATTCAGTTAAAATAAATGACTTAATCTGATTTTAGGAACTAGAGGTGATGTTTTCTAGATTTAATTTTCAAAAGAGTCAGGCTATTGAACTTGAGAATGTCCAGGTTGACTCTCTGGAATTTTATTTACTTTAGTGTCATTTGATGGGTTTGAATAAGTAGTACTATCATCTATTTTATATTTTCTGAAGAGAGAAAGAGTAAGGGACCAGTCGGGTTTTGAGAAGACTAGTGGATTTGGAAGAATAATTCGGATAAATTTTTATGAATAAAAGAAAAAAGAAGGCCAGATTTTGAAATTTCTAAACTTAATCAATGTCATTAAAAAAAGTTTCATTGGATTTGACATCTCTAGACCTGAAAAGTGTAGTACCTGTTTTGCATAAAAATTGACACTTTTATAGGAGATAACATATATAGCCTTTTCAGATAGCATTTTATGATTATTTTGAGCTTCTTTTAAAGTCACTAACCTGAGTGATGGGACTAGGTCCATTCCCTTGTATCACGACCCGATTTCTAAGTCATAATGGAACCTACCACATCCTACCAGCATGTAAGCTGATACTGTAACCCGAAGCTAATGAAAGTGGTTACCTTGGTAGAAATGTCCAACACGGACCCTATAATAGAACACAATATAAACAATGTCATTCCACAACTAAAGACAATTGATATTCAAATACCAATCCCATGACCTAATATTATTAGTATAATAGCGTCAAGACATAAAAATATAATTTTACAACCCCAAATCTAAAAATGTCTTACATAATCTAATGGATTTGTCTAAAAAAACAAAAGACAAATAAAGATAGAGGGGGAAAAGGGAATTGAACTCCAAGAGCTCACCACGTCTCTAAATGGTCAACACGGCACGAAACCAACTCAACAACAACAAGTAGAACTTGGGTCTGCACCAAAAAGGTACAAAAGTGTAGTATGAGTACCAAAACACGAGTACTCGGTAGGCATCATCGGCCGATTTAGCTAAATTATAATATAAAGATGATATAAGATAAGACAATAACATAAAGTCAAGCTGTAGAATCGAACCTAAATCTTCTCTAATACCACCAAATAAAATAATAAAGCTACTTGGGCAATAGCATAACATATCATATCCACATGTAACACAACCATCATACAAATGAATAATTATTTTAAAAATATAAAACCACATATATATACAATGGCAACGATATAATTACCATAATCAACACCAACAATCATTAGCATATAAGAACAAGAACTTACCACGATGTCTTATACCGTTGGGAAGCACACACAAAAGAACACAACAAAGAACTTGACACGGAATCCCATACCACTGGAGAGTACACCGAAAGAATGCAATGCAAGAACTCATCACGGCATCCCATACCACTGGAGAGTACACCAAAAGATCAATCCACCAATATATATATATATTAAGGCATAACCACACATATATCAACTCACCCAAAGCTATGGGTTCTCATATCTACCATGGCTTCTTACCGAGGCTTGCTATCAATATCAATACCGTAACTTAATCTCAACGAAATTAATATCGCCATAGAATAGGTATATGGTTACCTATCCTCTAATTCATTAATAAACTCCATGATTAGTCTATATTAGATAACCTCCAATTCATATGAACTACTAGTTTTACAATCTTTATAGCTACTAGCCATCAATTTAGGAAAAGCTATAAGTTACCAAGGTTAATATTGAATCAACCATTACAAGGTCAATCTCTTGCTAGGATCCTTATGATATGAGTCATTAAGTAAACCACCATGACATCACATACTAGATGTCAATTCAACTATTTATCATACAATGCCAAGTCTATCATCATTAAGCATGTTACAACCTTAGGGACTCGCTTCCATATCTTAAATAAGTAAGATCCACCAACTAGTTAACAAGTTCTCTATTCCTCAAGTCACAGACATTTATTAGAGAAAACTCATTATTACATAAGCCCCTTTACTAGGCGAAATCCATAACATCATCATTAATGCGAGTAAAGTAAGTTTAATAGGTGAGCCTTTGGTTTTACACAAGATTACACATACCAATTAGCCTTAACCCAATGATAGGCATAGACTACTTCTAGTTACAAATTGGGATCAACAAATGCCACACCTCTCATTTAGAGAATAAAAACAAGGAAAGGGTAGTAATTTACCAATGGAGACATCATGTCTCAAGCACATGAGCGGTTTGGCCCTACATAGCCTAACCTTATTATATAACCAAATATTTATGTAAATTTGCCCCACACAGCATTATATCATCATTGCCTCTTTCCGATTCACCGGGTATCATCATAACATCAACATATCCTCCATATTCACCCATCATATCATAACATCAACATATCTTCTGGATTCACTGGGAAACATCATAACATCAACATATCCTTTGAATCAACCGAGAAACATCATAACATCAACATATCCTCTGGATTTATCAAGCAACATCATAACACTAGTATATTCTCTGGATTCATCGAGAA
Source organism: Capsicum annuum (assembly GCF_002878395.1). Lineage (NCBI taxonomy): Eukaryota > Viridiplantae > Streptophyta > Magnoliopsida > Solanales > Solanaceae > Capsicum > Capsicum annuum. Next base: position 78,018,267 of record NC_061114.1, read on the forward strand.
ATATCATAACATCAACAAATCCTCTGGATTCACCAGGAATCATCATAACATCACACCTCACCAAAGATAATAACATATATACACATACATAGCCAAATTAATAAACATATACAAGTCCACAATAATCAAGTAATAGGGATAAACGTCCTACATGCTATAAAGAATCACCACAAAATATAAGTATAAGCATGAGCATTCATATGATATTCACATTCTTCACCTTTTCAAGGCTATCCATATCATGACCGCAAGATAATTAATCAAGTATACACATTATCCACCATCGACTATATGCATAATCTGACCATCGAGTTTAAGTATTTTAATCTCAACAACATAATTTACATATTCATCAAGTATTGAGGTTTCTATGGAATTTCTTAGTTCAATCTTAAGGTTGGTCAAGTCTAACTCCTGAATCCCAAGAATGCCAAATTCACTTCCCAAGACTAACATCTACCCAAATTTTGGGCTAAGTTATCTAAATCACATCATAAGGGCCTATTAATCTTTACTAAGCCTATAAGGGTAATTTTTAAGTATCCACCTAAGTCAACCCAACACCAAGGTCATTTTCTAACTAAGCAATAGCTAAGTCAATAGACTCTTAAGGTTAGAGAGAAACATCATTCTCATCTATTAGAGCAAATAGATTATTCGGATACTATTCATAAGACTACAAGTAGGCTATCTAAGGTTCTAGGATAAGGGACAAGCATCACACCTTGCAAGTTCAATAGCTTATAAGAATCCACTAATCCCTAATATCACCATTCAACCATCTAAACCTCACCCAATCTCACATGATATCAGTAATTATACTATAATTAAGCTCAATCTAACTATAAGGAAGCCTAACCCACCTTGAGTCTAAGAAACTCACGAACCAACAAGTTTTTTCTTTCCTTTTCTCGAAGCTTCTTCCTCCACCAGGCAAGCTATCAGCAATACAATCTAAGCATTACAATAAGAATAAAAATGCCCATTATGTCACCATTGTTCCATGGGTTAAAAATGATATCAAACCCCAAGTGGGTTCCTCCTTTGGAAAATGAGTTTTAAAAACTAACCCATAACTTACAAATTATTATGGAGTTGTAACCCTCAAGAAACTTGAGTAAATTCATCACATTTTGGACTACAATTGAGCCTCAATTATTTAGGGGTTTTTGGTCTAGAAATAAATAACTTAACACCAACTAGATGGATTTTTACCTTAGATTCGTGGCAAGATTCTATTACAAAAATTGTTTAAGCTCTAAATCAATCCACAAGACTCACTTAGAAGATTTCACACCCCATTAGGGTTCTAGAGTTCAAGAAGAAGGCACAAATGGGAAAAATTTTAAACAAAGCAGCCTTTAAATAGGTTCCACCCAGCCTCAGGTAGGGCAGTCGCGCCCTCTGCCTAGCCACAATCGCGGCACCACAGTCTCACCCTAGCCTCCGTGATCGTGGCATCTCGGTATATACAAGGCATGGATAAAGCTTGGAACATAGTTTCGAGCTTTGTCCAATGCCTCGAGATACATCTGGAGTCCGTTTCCAACAAATAAGATATGTAATCACATAATTTTCAACGTTTCAAATGTATTGGCAAAGTCGGATTTTGCATTTATCATAGATTTCTAAAGTTTTGGCTTAGTGGTCAATTAGGACCAACAAAGGCTTCAAATTGAGAAAGTGGTTCAAGGAACTAAATGAACCGCCAAGTAACTTATCTATCAGTTTCAGCAAGTCACTAATTACTTAGGGTGGCTATGGAGAAGCTCTATCTGTGAAATAAGCAAGAATACGGACAATGACTTAAAGGGTAATTACAATATCCACTACTAAGGAACTTTCGACCCCAAAAGTTAAAGAAAAGAGAATAACTGAAGCCGTAAACAAGTGAGGATACTGGGCACACATCTCACTCTTGATCTCCCAAGTAGCCTTCTCTACTGGGCGATGCCTCCACTGAACCTTAACTATGGAAATCTCCGTAGTATGCAGTTGCCTCACATTACTTGCCAAAATAAGCACGGGCGCCTCAACAAAGGTCAACTGATTATCTAACTAGACTCAGTTCCATCTAAGCACATAAGAAGGATCAGGAATAATATTCTGCAACATGGAGACATAGAAAATTGGATGAACAGTGGCAAAGTCTAAAGGTAAAGCCAACTCATAGGCTACTGTGCCAATTACTCAGAGAATATTAAAAGGACCAATATAGCCAGGGCTAAGCTCATACTTCTTCACAAATCTCATCACACCTCTCATAGGTGAAACATAAAGAAATACACGATCACCAACTCTAAATGTCAAGGTACAAAATCTACTATCAGGATAGGCCTTCTGCCTACTCTGGGCTGCTCCCAACCTATCCTAAATCACCATGACTTGATCCAATGAGTCATAAAGCAAATCTGTACCACAAGGTCTAACCTCAAAAGTCTTAAACTACCCTATAGGGGAATGAAACCTTCTAACATACAAAGTCTCATAAGGCGACATCTCAATACACAAATGATAACTGTTGTTGTAGGTAAACTCTCTTAATGCTAAGTATTAATCGCACTAGCCTCCAAAATCCATAACGCAAGATCAAAGTATTTCCTCAAGCACCTAAATAGTTTGCTTGATCTGACCATCCATCTACGGATAAAAGGTTGTACTCAAATACAATCTAGTACCCAACTTATCCTAAAATAATCTCCAAAACCTCGAATTAAACATAGATCCATAATTTGATATGATATACATAGGTACCCCATGCAAACAAACTATCTCCCTAACATAAATTTGGGCTAATATCTCAGCACTAAAGGTTATCTAAATAGGAATAAAATGGGATGATTTGGTCAAATAATCCATAATAACCCAAATACCATTGTGGACATGAGAAGCATGAGGCAAGCCACTAACACTAATGAAGTCCATGGTGATCCTTTCCCATTTCCCCTCAAGAATGGGAAATATTTAAGTCAATCCACCTAGACGCTGATGCTCAGCCTTAACCTGCTAAAAATATAGGCAACGAGCTACAAAGTCTACCACATACCTCTTCATAGTATCCCATAAGTACAATTGCCTTAAATAATTATAAATCTTTGGTTTATCTGTATGAATAGAATATCTAAAACATTAAGCTTTATGCAGAATTGATTGAATCAAGTCATCAAGTCGGGGAACACAAATACAACCCTAAAATCTCAAGATACCATCAGAATCCATAGTGTGTCTCCTAAACTCACCACTTACTACCTGATTACGAAGAAGGCACAACTTACTATCATCATATTGACGATCATAAACTTGCTCAAATAGGAAGACCTCACCTCCATACAAGACAAAATCCTTGCAGGATCCAAAATATCGAGGCAAACCATCAAATTGCCTAAGGACTGGATGTCTGATGCCAAGGGCCTCTAAGAAACAAAAATACTAGCCAAACTACCCATACTCACTGCCTTGCAAGTCAAGGCATCTGCCACAATATTTGCCTTACCCGGATGATACAAGATTGACATATCATAGTCTTTGAGCAACTTTATCCACCTATGTTTGCGAGCATTAAGCTCTCGCTGGGTCATAAGATGATGAAGACTACGATGATCGGTGAAAATATCACAACACACACCATACAAGTAATGCCTCAAAATTTTGAGCGTAAAAACTATTTTTGCTAATTCCAAACATGAGTGGGATAGTTGCGCTCATACACCATAAGTTGTCTAGAAGTATAGGAAATGACATAACCCTATTGCATCAAAATACAAATAAGACCAACACTAGAAGCATCACTAAACACAGTGAATCCCTCTCTCTCAACTGGAAGAGCTAACACCGAGGCTAAAGTGAGACAATCCTTTAGATTTTAAAAGCTCAAATCACACTCTTCAGACCATCAAAAGGGAACTTTTTTCTAGGTCAATCTAGTCATAGGGGCTGATAAGGTAGCAACACTCTCAACAAAGTATCTATAATAACCAGACAACACAATAAAACTATGAACCTTAGCTAGAGATGTAGGACTATCCCAATCATAAATCACTAAAATCTTAGTAAGTTCTACCATAATACTCGCCTTTGATACTACATGTCGAACAAAAGACACTGACTCAAGAGAAAACTCGCATTTGGAGAACTTGAGAAATAGTACAAGCTCTTAAAAAACCTGTAACTTAATTCTCAAATATTATGCATTCTCCCCACAACTCCTCGAATACACTGGAATATCATCAATAAACACAATAACTAACGAATCTAAATAAGGTCTGAACACATGGTTAATCAAGTCATAAATATGGCTGGGCATTAGTCAGCATAAAATATATCACAAAAAATACATAGTACCATAACGGGTTCTAAAGGCTATCTTCAGGATATCCTCAACCCAAATCCTTTACTGATGATAATCGGAGTTCAAACCTATCTTAGAGAATACAACTGCTCCCTGAAGCTGGTCAAACAAATCATCAATGCGAGGCATATGATAATGGTTCTTCATTATCACCATATTAAGTTGCCTATAATCAATACACATCTGCATCAAACTACCTTTCTTCTTAACTAACCAAATAGGGGCTCCCCACGGGGACATACTCAATCTAATGATCCCCTTGCCAAGAAGATCCTGGAGCTGAGAGTTCAACTCTTTAAGATCTATGAGAGCCATACGATAAGGTGCTATAGAAATAGGTTGGGTTTCAGGCTCAAGGTCAATAGCAAACTCACTCTCACAGGCAGGAGGAATACCAGATAGATCATCATGAAACCCATCAATAAACTCACACATAATAGGAACAAAGTCAAGTTTCAGACACTCTACACGGGTATCACATACATAGGTGAGATTGTAAAGAGCAACTTATTTTTGTGCAAGTTTGCATTGTAGTAGTTCTAGCATTGTGGGGTCATGAATTTGGTTTTGTCTAATTCTTTCTTTTTTTAGGTGGATTAGTACCTGTAAACAACACATTTTAGACCATCATTATCATTATCATACAAAAAATATGCTAGATCAAATAAATAAATAAATACGGCAGTGTTATAGAAGGCATTGGGGGCAGAGATGGATGTACAATAATTTTTTGGTTCCTAGACAATGCCTCAGGTATGGTGATCATGGGTCAGTGTCTGCAATCGCAATCATCAAGACCATGATCACAATACCTGAGACGTTTTCTCCAGTCCTGCACTTTAGTCAGAACACAAAATTTCATCCCCACATTCGTATTCTACTAGGCATGTATGAATTAAGATTAAGGGACCTAAGCCATGTTATCATGATTATACCCTCAAACTAAAAGAATTTAACATGGAATTTATAGAGGCATTAAATCAAACACATGGTGTACACGCTCACTTTGATCATTTAAAGCTTAAATTTAGGTACTCCAGACTTCCCCATTAGCGTGTACACCAACTACAATAGCTAACCACAGCAATAATCACTACTAAACATGTATGTAGCAATGAAAACATTATTTCAGGCCTTTCTATACACTATAAGTTCTAAGCATGCAATTATATTAAAACTAAGGAAATTGAGACAACTTACCGAATTAGATAATGTAAGGAATAAATTAACTCTTTGATACTCCACACAAAGAAAATTTTTTGAGAGAATTTGAGAGAATTTAAAAAAAGGTGTGTGGGAAAAAGGCATTAGGATGGTTTTTTAATCTGTTTTGACTGTGATCGTCTTAGTTCTGCAATTGTGGCCATACAGCCTCCATAATTGTGATGACATGGACCGTGGCTATAGTAATTGAGACCAAAAAAATGGGTCTCCTACACTTTTTGGTTTGTCCAAATTGCAAATTTCACATGCTCCTTTTTCAAATTAAATCAAAATTTCTCTTACCACCAACATTTCATGGATTATGCATGCAACAAAACACAACAAAAATGAAATGCACTCTAACATACATAAATCAAAAGGATACTGACCAATTTTCATGGCGTAATGGGTTACCTCCCATCTATCATTTATTTTAACGACGTAGCATGACACCTTCACCATTTTCTTTTATGTTTTAACTTAGAGGATTTTAATCTCTATTCCAACTTTCATTCAATATGCAATGAGTGGTAGAAATATAGAAGATTCAAATCTTCCAAGATAAAACTTGGTATATGTGAGGACATAGAGAGCAATCTTCAATCTCTCTATTTTGAAGACTTGAATCTTTTACCCAACTTTCCACCAAACTTTATGTTTGGATCCTTGGGTAAAAGTAAGCATATCAATAGGTAACTCATTAAACATCGGTAGTTGTGTTCTTTTCCTTTTGATGGATGGGGTTATAGTTTCTCTTTTGGCATGTCAAATACCAAAATGTAGGAATCGAACACATCCTCTAGGCATAATGTTGAAAAGTGGGTTGAATAAGGTCTAACTCTTAATTTTAGAATTTTCTCCTCTATAGCACCTTTACCACGAAACGAACTTGAGTCATCATAAGAAATGTGACTTGATTCTTCTTTTGACTCTAGTACCATTTCCTTTATTTTGGCATTTTCGACATTATTTTATTTGGTTGGTTTGGAAGTCGAGGGTTCTTTATTCCCAAGCTCATCATTATATCTTAGTTTCTCTTCTTAATTAACCTCATATTGGGAAGTGGGAAGAGCAATGGCATTTGTAAGATTTGTTTCCTTGCCCATTTCCTTTACCTTTGCAATTTTTCTTCTAAATGCCTCATTGGATTGATGTATGTCTTGTATGTTCTCCCCTATTGTTGTTACTCTATACAAGATAGTTTAAAGCATAGCTTTAAAGCTATTAGACCCAGTATGTTGCTCTTTCTTCTTCTCATCATATGACCTATCAACCTCATAAGAAGAACTAGCATTTAGGATAACATCTTGAGGGGAGAGGGTATTTGAATAATCACTCCAATGTTCTAATTCATCCTTCATTGATTTTGCTCATTCCAATATATGTTGAAGCATTAATTCAAGACCAATATTCTTTGTGCTAATTCTCCCCTTTCTTTCTTATAAGACCTATCAAAATCATGAGAAGAACTAGCAACCGAGTTTGTAGAATGGGGGGAGGGGTCATTATATTTTATTACAAAAGGGTTCATGTACAACTTAAACAAGAACATGAAAAGAAATGCTCCATAGTTAGATATGCCCTACTAGTGATCTATGCCTCTCATCATCTATCTAACTTTCTATAACAGACCAAATAGAACCAGCTTGACTAGAGAAGATATCTATTGAGTTGGCCAACACACGTTGGAACTTTGGGTGTATGCTAGTGTAACATCTCCTATTTTGACTGTACTTGTTCTAATTAAATTGAACTTGGTATACCCTTTTGGTATAGGTAACAATCGAGATTTTTTATGTGAGTATTGATAGTGTATATGGAGTTCTAGATACTGCCCATATATTTTAATATGATGCAATCAAGTTACCATCGATACAATTATTTAACTTGGAATCATAAGATGGTATTTGAATCTAAATTTTAAAGTGACCAAGTGTGTACAAGTTGTAAGTTTGATTAAAGGGATTAGGAACTAAAAATGGAGTAATTTGTTAAGGAGTTTGCTTGACTTAATTAAGCTAGTAGTTGAGTCACCTACTTGAGTTATATGAGCCAAGTTAATGGACCAAGTCCATGGATCAGATTTGGGCCTTTATTAGTATACTTATTTGGGCCCAAATTAAGTAAAAGAAGAAAGAAAAATGGAGAAAAGGCCTAATGCTCAAATCTGCCAAGGCCCAATTTAATTGAGCCCAACTAAGAATTAAGTAAGTTGGTGCATCACCTACTTTGAAATTTTGAGCATCTTGAACTCTTAAGTAGGTACATCACCGACTTGGACTAATTTGACCAATTTTAAGGTAAAAATGTAGCTAAGGAAGTCGACAAAATAGGGCCTTTATAAGGCCAAGTTGCTGGTCATTTTCCTTCATTTCTAAGTAAAAAAAAAGTATATTTCACAAATTCTCTCCACTCTCTCTAAAACAACAAAGAGCTGCCCTATTTTTATTTCTAGGGTTCTTGAAGACACCCCAACCTTTGCAAGCCAAGGTAAGTGAAAACATTTCTGTTTTAGCTTAATTATCTTATGGAAGATTAGGAAAATATGCTATAAGTGATTAATTATTAATTCATGATAGAATATAGAACAAGCAACTTGCTCACTTTTTCTTTGTTGTTATGAGAACCCTTTTCTTCTTTGGTTTAACGTGTGAAGGAAAGTGAAAGTTGAAGTTCTTGTGGGGTTCAAAATTAAAGGATAAGTTGCATAATTGAGGTAAGGTGACTGCCCCATTTTTTTCTCCTTATATATATGAATTTGGGAACGAATTATGGATGTGTTGTTATGAGAACTCAAGAGATGGTGAGTTCAATAATTCATTGCTACAACGAAAGGAATTTGGGCTGTTTTGTGGACTATTTTGTATATATATGTGGGGGATGCCAGGTTGATATTGGGGAAAGTTACAATTAGTTTGTATTGAAACATAGAAGAAGGGTGTGGTGGTACACCATCAAACTACTGGCTATATATATTTACTGCCCATTCCTTTTCATTTATTGTTTGGAAGGTGTAATGAACCCAAAGTTATATCATGGGATCTTATAAGAATATGTATCATATGTTGAAGTAATTGGAGGAGAAAATGGCTAAAATAACACCCTTGATTGATAAATTAAGGGCTTACTACCTAACCACTATTTTGGTGAAGTTAAATAGCCTAAATATCTTGGTTGGTTGCTAATATTAATTTAATATATATTTTACTATACATAAGTAATCCAAAAAGGCGAGAAGTCAATTTGGGTTAGTATCGAAGTTATACGACCAGGTATGTAAGTCATACTCTATTTTGCACTCTTTGGCATGAAATTGGACTTTTGTTCCATTAAATAAGCTTCCAAGGTTATCCTATAACATGTGATGCATAATAGCATTGTATTATATCCTATGTATCCAATGACCTTATTCCCACTGTGTAACGTGTTAAAACACCTCAATACATGCTTATTATTAGGTCTGCACGTCTATTTTCACTAGAAAATTTCAAGACTTCTCCATTTACTCAAATAAGACCCATGTGTTATTTTCACCTCCTAAACACCTCATTTGTATGCCAACAGCTCCCTACCTCATTATTGTTGCATTAAGTAACCATTTATATATCTCTTATTGGTAGATTATTGTTTCAAGTACCATAATTTTATGACCACCAAAGTAACAATCTCAAAGGCTAAATAAACTAAGTAACGCAAATCTGTAGTAAATAAGTAGCAGCTCAGGGGCATAAGTATAGCATGGCCCGATCCTGATACTTTATATGTGGGTGGCAGCTTAGGGGCATAAGTCTAGCATGGCCCGATCCTGATACTTTATATGTGGGTGGCAGCTCAGGGCCGTAAGCCTATCATAGGCCGATCCCAATATTTATTTATGGGTTGCAGCTCAAGGCCTAAGCCTAGCATGGGCCGATCTCGATTTGTCTATTTACCATTGATCAGCTAGTCATTTATATCATATGACTTACAAAGACTATGAAGTAAGAAAGGTAAAATAAAGAAAGGAATGTAATGTACCAAACCCTACAAGTATATATAAAGGTGGTCTAATTGTACTATATTTACACTTACATCTGATTTTCGTTGAACTCTTATGCCATGTGTGGTTACTTTTAGCCTTACATATTCAGTATATACTTTCATACACACGCCCCTTATGAGGGACATGTATTTTATGCTGCAGGTACAGCTGCTTCAACAAATGCACCTTCTCAGTAGAAACCCAGACTATTCAATGACTATTGGTGAGCTCTAAGTGGATTCGGGGCTTTTCGAGTCGGTTCCATATATTTTAATATTATACAGTAGTCAAGAGAAGGGCGGGGGTTTTTCCCGACCCTAACTAAGTCTATGTATCTTTTAGAGGATATGTATACTAATGTAAAGTTAAACATGGTAGTGTCTTGTCTTTTAGACGTTATGGCCCCAACGGCCAAGTCTTGTATATATAATTTTGTGCTTGCCTACGTAGTTATTCTCATCGATGCATTATATCATATTTGTCAGAACCTTTGGTTGTCATAGTTACATGAATAAGAAGTACAAGGTTATGGATTGGTACTCTCAAGCCTTTACGCTTACGGGTGCCTGTCCGCCCCAATAATATTTAAGGTGTGATATCTAGCCCTTTTTCATGACTCAAATAGGGGCCTTGAATGTGATGGGCACCCTAAGACAACCAAGGCCTGAAATGGCCCTTTAGTCTTTCATCATAAGCATAGTAAAATAAGAAACATGCGGAAGCTAACCTATTATATAAGGATTTTGAAATACATAAAAAGAAGTTTGTAAATCAAAACAAAATCCTAAAAGCAATAACCCAAATAAAGTAGTGTCCATGTCTTAATAAAATAATTTAAGACAACAACCCATATCGAATACGAAGCCTCTAACTTTAATAAAAACTTCTAAGTCAGGACATGACTCCGACTATACCATAAAACTAATAAATACCATTACAAAAACATATGTGAAAAGTAAAAATGCCTTTCAGATAATGGAGGGCTCACCACTTCTCACCAGTTGTCCAATTGTGTCCTAGAACTGAATTAGTAAGCTTCCATATTTTGGAATGCTCCATTTCATATTCATGGATGTCTTTACTTACATTGGTTTATTTATGGATATTGGTTTTGGCTATGGTTGGGGCCATGCCACAGTCGGATATTAGTTTTCTATTGGTTAGAGGGTTTTATGGAACTACTATGGGTGGTATGGACGGAATCGATACTAATGTCAGCATTATTATTAGCATTGATATTGGGGCTGATATCTTTGGACTAAAGTTCTCATTATTTTATCTTTTTATGTTATGTTATGGTACTTGGTTTGGTTATTATTTTGGTTTTTGCGTATGGTTTGGTTTGGTTATTGTTTTTTTTTTTGTATTGGATGGTTGGACTTGTTTGGGTGGTATATATATATATATATATTTATAATATGTGTGTGTGTGTGTGTCTTTATATATATGTGCTCAATATAGTAAAGTCAGGAAAATAGCAACATATGCATATTCTGAAGTGATAAAAACATTCCAACTAGTTCATGTATAAAATCCTAGGTATCGGATATTCATAACCCACCAGCTTTGTCTAATGCAACTGAACATGATGATAATTTAAAGATAATCATAGTGAAGAATTTTCACAAAACAAATCCAAAACTTAATAATTTATCATTAATAGGGAAATTTATAATTTTTGGACATGGAAGATGTCACTTCTTTGGGATGGCATGTATTCATGGTATAATTACAAAGTAAATTGAGTAAATTAATGAAAAATTCATATTTGACCTAGAAGCCAACTTGAAGGGAAAGTAAACTTGATGACATATATGTTTTTTGGGACTCAATGGGTGGAAGGGACCCATTAATAAAACCCCACATACCTAAAGTAGAAACCTCAAAAAAAATCCTTGGAATTGAACTTAAGATGGTGAAACCCTAGCTTGCTTTTGGAGACAAGAGAATCATTTTTTTTCCTATTGGGGATTGATTTTACTATTAAATAGTGAATTTAAGGAAGTTTGGGATTATATACCACTCTTAGGGAAGCCTAAGAAATGTGAGCTATGAGTTAAAAGGATGGGAAAAGACTACACAACCCTTTTTAAAACGTGCAGGAATTTATGGGGTGCAGTCATCAGAACTTGGGCAATGACTCCTTAAAATAGGTCACGAGTCATGGTCTGATTCATTTAACCTGAGGTCCTGGGTTATGAATCTTTTTTGTTATGACAACAACTCCTATCCTAACGACTTACTAGGTCTAATCACGGGTCTTTAGGATAAGTCGAGGTCAAAAACTTAATTTCTAGATTTCTTTTTTTTGTGATGACGGATCCATCTAATGACATGTTAGGACTGGTAATGATCCATTTACTAGACTCATTACCACAAGTCTAAGATTTTGTATCCCTTACTATTGTGGCAACAACTCCACACAAGGACTTATTATGACTGATAATGGATTGTTGCAAGAGTCATTGTCACTGGCAGTTGACAAACCCTCTGGAAATTTCCTTTACTTTTTTCCACGATATCAAATTAAATCGAGACTTGTGGAATTTGGAAGCTAAATAAATGTTCTATATTTTGATGGGTACGGAGCTTGAATACTTAGATTATTACACCATATTTAGTTAAAATAATCTTGGATGAAAGTTTTGATAGTTCCATTAAGTCTGAAACATCATATTTGGTATGGTAGCATTGTTTACTTATATACACAGGTTCCCAAACAAATATCGAGCACCCGTTTGAAGTCTATTTTTGGACTTAGAATAACCTGGTGTCTGGTATCTTGTATGACCAAATTAGCATTCATGGAGTTGCATTAGCGGCAAATGCTTTAATGCCAATTAGCCACTAAAGTTGCCTTGGCTATTTGGATGAGGACCACTTCAGTGGTAAGGGGCCCCTTAAGCAGGCACTGCTTTAGTATCCTAGCGACAACTTTAGTAGTACTCCTAAACCTGTGCAGGACTATTTTTGCATAGTTGTCCTGTTTAAGCACTAGTGTAATGACCCTCTAGGTTATTTCCTTGATTTGCATGTATTCTGTATTTTTTGAGCTTTCCCAAAGTGACTACAAATTATTTATGACTTTCTCTAACTGCCAATTTGATTATCAAATAGTTTTCTTGGATGTGAGGATCATTTTCTTATTTTACAGCTTTTGTTGTTTAGGATTTGGTCTCAATCCAAAAATCCTAGTAGATTACCTCAAATTAGAATTCTTACATCACGATCACCTCCTAAACATTGATTTTAGGCAAGAGAAGTTAAGGTCCTAGGGTTTCCGGACTTATTTTAGGCTATTGGGCAGATTAGGTAAAAAATGGTACTATAGATGTTGGACCCATATTTGGTGGAAATGATCTCGGATAAAAGTTATGAGGCTTCCATTGGGTCTGGAACATTGAATTTGGTAGGGTAGAATACTATTTTTGCATGCACGGGGTTTCAAATGAATCTCGAGCTCCCGATCGAAGTTCATTCCAACATAGCAAAATCTAGTGCATCAGATTGATGATGTGACCGCTTAAGCGATCATATAACTGCATAAGCAGTCATCGTGTATACTGCATGGTGTCACTTAAGCAATATTTACCACTTGGTAAATGGCCGCTCAAACAATGACTGTGTCTACTTAAGCGGTTGGTAAGTCGCTTAAGTGATACCCTCCAGCCTTTTCGGATGGCTTAAGCAATGTTGGAGCCGCTTAAGCGGCTACTGCCTAAGCGATAGGGTTACGACTTAAGTGTCACCTAGTGGCTTTAAATTCCATTTTCCCTACCTGATTTTCCATCATTTTCATACTAAGTTGAGAGCTCAAAGAAAGTAAAAGTTAGCAATTATCCATATAAGTTAAGGTAAGCTTGCCTAACTCTTCTTGGTCATTCTTCATTAATTTTCTCTTTGATTTCCATCCTTATTCTTGGTAAAATTCTTAGAAATTAGGTCTTGAATTCCTAAACTTTAAGGGATGATTTTAGACCCAATTTGTGCTTCATTTGTGCTCAAATTTTGAGCAAAAATTCCTTATCCTTTGAGAGACCTCATGATGGGTTCAATTTTAGATCTTAATTATGGGTCCCACAAGCTCATTCTTGACCCAAAAATTAACCTGATCCTTAATATAGAAAAATGGGTCTTGTTTTGCTCCTAATAATATGTAGATTACTATTTTGATTGTGTGATGATATTTCAGAATCGTAGAATTAGGTGGAGGATTTTGGACATTCAAGGATTTTAGTTCGGCATTGTGGTAGGATTCTATCTACTATTATTTTTGGGATAGTATTTTATATATGTTTCACATTAGATAGGGACGTTAAGATATGATTGTGTGCATAACACTGTGACTCAATCTAAATTATGATATTGGGGGCCAGAAAGGGAAGTGGCCCTTAAGGTGAAATACTCACTATACTTGTATATCCTATTTCCTTAGGTTGCTAGCATGTTAGGCATAGTTGAAACTAGTGAGTCGTTAGTATAAGACTACTACGATACTTGGTAGATTCTGATGGTTTTCCCCGAATTGTGATAGTATTTTTATGTCGGATATATATTATTAGGCCCAAGGCCATTTTAATGATATTGGCAGATCCGAGAAGTGGTTTATCCTTATAAAGGATGTAGTCATAGTTTATAGACATTTTTTATGCTTATGATCACATTGTTTGGATACTAGTTATGGCATGCATAGATTTGGTACATTCGTGATTACTAAAACGGTAAATGATATGATTTCAACTAAAAGTATTATTTTATTACTCTTTTTCTTAAAAGGTATTTATTCTCACTTTTCTCATTTAAAGTGTATTTCTTCATAACGAGAATCATACCATCTTAATGAATAACTTATGACCCTTTGAGAATTAAAATGATATTTTAGAGATCTAACCAAGATAGATTATGGTCCACAATTTTGCTACTATTATTTACCTCGATCGAGAGAGATTTTGACACTTTCTACACTTTTATGGACTTACATATTTTAGACATGGTTCTTTCCCATGTATTTTATATGTCTCTCTCTCTCTATATATATATATATTTGGTTCTCGATAAAGCAGATTAATGATGATGATGGTTAATGAAATCCTAAAGCGGGACCAAGTTGGTGGAATATTCTTTGGTGGTGCATGACCTCCAGGGGATATAGAGTTGGTTGTCTGTGTTTTCAGTCGATGATTCATTTTCTATTTTGATTTTGTTCAATATCTATATTTCATGCCCTCTGATGGATTTGGAGTTGGTTTTTTGTGTTTTTAAATGGTGATTTACTGTAACGCCCCAAAAGTTTCCAAGCTAAAATTTATCCCTAAAAGTATCAAGCATGGACTTCTAGAGTGAAAAATGCTCAACTCCCTATGGAATTATTTAAATTTTAACTTTTCATCATATAGGTAACTGAATAAACTTTCCGTTGATATAAGATTCATCCAAAACAGACACCCAATGGGGGATTTATGGCAATTTTATGTGCTAGTCGTAAAACATCATCATTCAGGTGTTTAGCACATCGCTGAGGATCCCAATTTTGCATTCGTCAATTTCCAGTGAGACTCTGCGATCGTGGCGCATCGCGGAGTGAGACAATTTCCTAATTGGTACTTTCCAGTGAGCCACCGCGATTGTGGCATGTCGCGGTGGCCCATAAAATTGGGCACCAGTTATATTCTTACTCCATCTCATTAAAGATAAGAATGGTACTTCTCTAACCCCTTATCATCTCTAACGTGGGGTTTAATCCCAAGAACACCAAAATAAGTTTATTTTCATCAAAATTTCTCAAGAAACTCTATTAGTATTTCAGACTAAAAATCCTCATAGCTCAAGATTTAACCGTGTGTTTTAGAAGATAATTGGAGATTTTGAACCCTCACATCGTAGACTCAAAGAATCATCCATTTACTTTCTGAAATAGGGGTACGTAGGGTTGTCCCAAATTTCATGGGCATGATTTTTGAAAAGAATTTACTCAAGACCTTACTATCTATACGTATACATATATTTTTACAATTGGGGTTTTGTTTTAATATCAATAACATGTTTTGTGATATGGTTTTGAAAGAAATATTGAAATATCATGTGATTGTTGGCTTGCATATATTTCAATTGTTGAATTGTGAATATGTGATCTGCATTTTGAAAAGGTGTGATGTATATGAACTGTGAATTCTTTAAATTCCCCATGATAATGTTTTATACTCCACACAATACTTATGTTAAACCATAGAAAGCATGAGTTTTTCAATTGACATGATATTACTCATAAATGATAAAGTTTCTTGAAGCTATTACATGTTGAGAACCATGGTGCATATGTTTAATATGTGTGAAAATTTTATATATGTGCATGTTGTAAATGGCATAAGAAGTTGGAGAATTAATGTGGTACTGTGACTTGCAAGTAAATGGTATGACGATACCATATAAATGTATGCCATGATAGAGTTAGAGTTTGATTTAAGAGAGTTAGATGGTTACCCGAAGAAAGTATGAGTTGAAAGACTCTATGCTAGAAATAGTAATTTATTGACATAGGATTATGGTACCATGCTTTGTGATCTTGTGTACCTTGATTCATGTTGTCCCAAAATGGGGCTATGATTAGGTGCCCTGCTTTGTGATTTGTGCACTACCATAACATGTTGACTTGATTAGGGATTTTGGCACCCTGTTGTGTGATCTTGCATGTCCCCCTTATAGATACTCCAATTCTTGCGGCAAACTTGGATTGGGGGCTTGGCCACCTAATCAAGGGCAGATTCCATATAGCCCATGGAATTATAGGTAATAGATTGTACCGTCTAGCTAAAAAGTAAGACAAAGAGTGAGTCATGGTTTCAAAGAAATGTTTCAAAATCTTTAAAATGCCCATGTGATTTCTTACTATATGATATGTTTATGAACTATTTTAAATTTCTTTCATATATGTTGATTATAAATAACTATTTTCAATTAGCTCTGCATACCAGTATATCTATATTAACCCCTCTCCCCCTCTAACCTCTCAAGTTCTAAGGCATAGTCTAGGGGTCAACATAAGCAGTAGATAATTCAGACAGCAGAAAAGATTGTGTAGTGGTGAGCCTTCTATCTTTTGGAAGGCCTAATGTCTTACAAATATTCATCATTCTAGAGTTTTGGTCTACTGGGGGCCTTTTACCAGACTTCAGATAGTATTATTTTGAGATTTAGTAGAGATTTCGTAGAATGAGTCAGATGTTATTTAGATATTGTTGGAGTTTTCCTTTATTGTTAAACTAATTTAAGAGTATGACCATGTTTCCATATTTGATTTATAATTCTACATTTTTTTTATTAGATGAATATTGTGCACGATTACCAGATAGAGTGGGACATCCGGGCCTTCATGGGTCGGATGTCCATCACAGCCAGACCCTAGTTCGGGTCATGACATTTTCCCTCTATTGTAATTTTGTTTTACATCTATGTTTCATGTCAACTAATGGATTTGGAGTTAGTTGACTGTATCGGTAATTTATTATTCATAGTGATTTTGTTATGCAACTATATTTGGTGCCTTCTAGTGGATATGGAGATAGTTGTTTCTATTTTTTGCTGTTGATTTATTCTTCATAATGATTTTGTTCTGCGTCAACATTTCATCCCTTCTAGTGGATATAGAGTTGGTTGGTTGTGTTTTTAGTTGGTGATTTATCCTCTGTTATGATTTTATTTTGTTCCCTCTAGTGGATATAGAGTTGGTTGCTTGTGTTTCTAGTCAGTGATTTATCCTTTATTATGATTTTGTTCTTCAGCTATATTTTCATTTTGGCTTGGCTTGATTCTTTATAGTAAGGTTAATTTAAGTATTTCGACTTTGTTCAGGCTAATTGGTATTGATGTGGTACCAATGTGTCATGGTTCGAATTATGAGCATCAACCTTCCTCAGTTCAGTTGGTGTCTAGTTGGTGGTTGAGGTTAAGTTTTGGCTATTTGAGAGTGAAGTGTGAAAGTTGGTTGAGAAAAAGGATATATGTGGCAAAATCCCTTAGAAGCGTTGTTTTTTCATAGAGTTTATCTAGGAAGTTGTGCTGGAAGCATGCGGCCCTAGTACCACATCCCTTTGAGCTTTGGTGATCTTTCTATCTAGTGACTTTATGGAAAAAAGTCCTTTTTAGTAGAGGATATTGGAATGACCCTCCATTTCATTTCCTTTATTTGAGTGTATTTTTAGATTTTTAGCTTTTCCATAGTGTCTAAAGGTATTTATGAATTTTTGGAATTGTTGGTTCAGTTATCAAATAGTTTGCTTGGATTTTAGGCTTATTTTCCTATTTGGAGATATCACTATTTAGGATTTAGTCTCTGAAAAAACCTCCTAGTAAATGACCTCAGATGAGAATTTTGATAGCATCATCAGCTTCAAAACATAGATTTTAGGCTAGGGGGTCCTTGGTCCAGGTTCTAGGGCTTTCAAACTCATTTTGTGTTATTAGGCAGATTATGTGAAAAATGAAACTATAGGTATGGTCTCCACACTTGGTTGAAAGGATCTCTGGTGAAATTTTTAATGGTTCCATTGATTCTAAAACATCGATTTGGAATGTTAGCATATTTTACCCACATGGGGTTTTTAACAAATCCTAAGCTCCCGAACGAATATTTGTTACATTAGGTTGCTGATGTGGCCGCTTAAGCGATCATATGACCGAATAAACGATCATTGCGTATGTGACTTGATGTGAATTAAGTGACATTGACCACTTTTTCAATGGACTCTTAAGCGATGATTGTTTCAACTTAAGTAGGCATCGCTTAGGCATCTAGTGAGTCGCTTAAATGACACACACTAGGCTTTCCAAATCGGTTAAGCAATACTAAAGCTGCTTAAGCGGTTGTCACATAAGCGACAGGGTGACCTCTTAAGCTTCACCCAATGGATTTTAGTTCCCTTTTCCATCCCCAATTTTACACCATTTTCACATTAATTTGAGAGTTCAAATAAAGGGAAAAGTGGTAAATCATCCATATAAGTTAAGGTAAGCTATCCTAACACTTCTTGGTTACTTCCCATTAATTTTCCCCTTGATTTCCATCCTATATCTTGGTAAAAATCTTAGAAATTAGGTCTTGAAATCCTAAACTTAAAGGTTGATTTGAGACCCAATTTGTTCTCTATTTGTGCTAAACTTTTGAGCACAAATTCCTTGCCCTTCAAGGGACCTCGTGACAGGTTAAATTTTGGATTCCATTTGTAGGCCCGTTCTTGACTCAAAATTCAACCCAACCCTTATTATAGCAATATGAATCTTATTTTACTCCTACGATATATTGGTTACTATCTTGATAGCATGATGTCACTTTAGGATCATGGATCAAGGACGAATAATTTATGGATGACTCAAGGATTTTGGTAAGGCATCGAGGTAGGGTTTTGCCTACTCATTTTCTTGAGATGTTGTTTAATGTATGTTGTATGTTAGATAGGGATGTTAGGATGTTATTGTAGGTAGAACACCGTGACTTAGCCTAAATTAAGAGTTTTGAGGCTATAAAGGTGTGTGACCCTCAAGGTGAAATACTTATTATACTTGTATGATCCTATTACCTTTGGTTGCTAGCATGTTAGGCATAGTTGAGACTAATGAAACTTTAGTATAAGAATACTATGTTACTCGGTGGATTGTGATGTTTTTTCATGGATTTAATGGTATAGTTTTGTCGGATACATATTATTGGGCCCAAGGCCATGTTTATGATATTAGATGGATTTCGAGAAGCGGTTTATCCTTGTAAAAGACATGGTCGTAGTTTATAGACATGTTTAATGCTTTTGATCACATTGTTTTGATAGTGGTGATGACATGCATAGATTTGGTACATTCATTAATGCTAAAACAGTAAATGGTACGATTTAGTACCAAAAAAAATGGTTTTATTAATCTATTTCCTAAAAAGGGATCTATTACAACTCTTCACTTTTAAAATAGATTTCGTCATAATGGGAATTTTACCATCATAATGAGTAACTTATGATACTTTGAGACTAAAAATGATGTTTTAGAGATTTGATCGAGATAGATTTTGGTCCACAATTTTTCTACTACTATTTACCTCGGTCGAGAGAGATTCTGACCCTTTTTACACTTTTATGATGATTTAGTCTCGGATTTTACACCGTGCGATGGATTTACGAACTTATTTTTTTTTAGACACGTTTTTAGCCCATGCATTATATATATATAGTTCTAGATAGAGTGAATTGATGATTATGATAATTATTAGAGATACTGGATCAGTCTAGGCCATTGTGTATGGATACTCTCAAATCCCCCTAGGATCCCCTTCGTCTGTGAGCCATTGTGCAGGAGAAAAAAGGTAGTCGTAGGTCATGCCTTTGAGAGCTGTCAAGCAGGAAGAGGTGTATACACTGGGTTATATTATTTTACTTTAATTGGTTATCATGTTTTGGATTCTCTTTGCATTCATCCTTGCATGCGCATTGTCTATCACCAGTATACTTCTATATCTGTCAGTGTTATGGGGGCTACAAAGGTATAGGTGATGAATATTGCTAGCAGTATTTTGTGTGTGGTGATTGGGCCGTATGGGTTATGGATCTTGGTTAAGTTAATATTTTACTGAGCTAGCCGATTACTTTATATTGTTATTGTTATAATGGTTAGTTCGTGACAAGTTGATTATTGGAATGGTACTGAGAACGAGGTATGGTTCTGATTTTTTTATCTTACAGGTTTATTATTTCGCATTATCATCTTATGGTTAGGCATTATGGTTTTAGTGTTAGCACTAGTTCCTACTTTTTATTAGGAGACCTTGTGATGTTAGTTTAACTACTTAGGTTGTACCTTTGAATTAGCCTTAATTATATATATGTATATCTATCTATGTGTAGTTATGGTATTACCGTATATCCATCCCTTCCTTTATTTATTCACTTTTTATATCCATTCCTAGGTCTTATATATATGTGTGTGTATATAAAAGTCTTTTGTTCGTTATTCTTATATTAACCAGTGCTACACGGTATAGTAATAGGGTTCTTGATTATCGCTAGAATAGGATAACTCATCCTTATTGCCTCCTTAGCTTTACTATGAAATTTTCTTGGTATTTGGGTTTAGTATACACTCACACTTGCATGTTGTTTAAATTTGCATCATCTTTGGAACTCAATGGGCAGTTGCCTATTGAGTATGATGTGTTTGATACTCATACTAAACTTCTACAGCCTTCAGATCATAGTATGGGTTCTTGCTGTTATTGTGTGCATCGTCAGGATAGCTATGGTTCAGAGACGTAGGGTGAGCACCTGGCATTTAGAGTTTTGCTATTCTTCCTTTTATGTACTAGACTAATCTTTATGATGTATTCAGAGGTGGTTGTATAAGTAAATTCATTTAGTACTTCATGTTGTTGTCTCATTATATTTGAAGCTCTTGTACTGATTCCACCAAGTTTTCGGACTATCTTGTGTATTTTAGCTTTTTTACTATATTTATTCTATATTCTTCCTTCATTTCTCTTGGTAGTCTGTTACTAGTAGTTCCAGACTACGAGTTGTCTTGCCTACAGGTGATTTATAGTAGGTGCCATCATGACCTGAAAAATCGGGTTGTGAAATTTAAATCCCCTTTAGTCACCCAATTTTTCATCATCTCCTTCATCATTTTCACACCATTTTGAGATCTTGAATAGATGAAAAGTGGGGAATCAATTATAGAAGATAAGGTAAGCTATCCTAATAATCCTTGGCCCTTTTCCATTAATATTCCTGTTAATTTCCATTATGTTCCATGATAAATGCTTAGAAATTGCTCCCTCTGTCCCAAATTTCCTAATTTGATTTCCTATTTTAGTTTTCCTTGTTCATGAATCAAGAAGAGACAAAAAAAATTCCATGTTTTACCCTTTGGATTAATTACTTTTTCTTTAAATTAAAATGTAAACATCATTTAATAGGGGTACAATGATAAACTAACCATGTTATTAATTATTTTTCTTAATCAATTTGCCATCTCAATTTGGGACGGATAATTTGGGACGGAGGGAGTAGGTCTTAAAATCCCTAAACTTTAGGGGTTGATTTGGATCCCATTTATGCACCAATTGTGCTCAACCTTTGAGCACACATTTCTTGTCCTTCGAAGGACCTCATGACAAATTCAATTTTAGATTCCATTTACGATCCTCATGCAATTGTTCTTGACCCAATTTCTGACCTGACCCTTTATATAGAAATATCGATCTCGTTTTTACTCCTAATTATATGTAGATTACTATTTTTATAGTATAGTGGCATTTTAGTGTCATGACCTGATTTACGAGTCATGATGGAACTACTAAATCCTGCCAATAGTTAAGCAAACCGTAACCCAAACCCAACGCAATAGGTTAATTCGATAAGAAATGCCCATCATAGGAAAAATTCAAGAACACAATTCATAAATAAGCAAAGTGTTCTGAATAGATAAAAATGTCAATACAAAATACCTTGCCACGACCTGGTATAGTAGTACAAGAGCATCTAATAGTATTACAACTTAAAGACTTAGAAGAGTCAACAACATCTGTCACGATAACAAAAGACTGACTCAAAAAAATGGAGAGAAATAGGTGACTCAAACTCCAAGAGTTCACCTTATCTCCAGAAATATAACATAGCATGATCAATGATCAACGGGGGCAGCTAGTACTCGAATTTGAACCAAAAAGGTACAAAATTGTAGTATGAGTACCAAAATGATGGGCTCAATAGGCATCATTGGTTGACCGAGCTAAATCATGATATAGGTATGATAAAATGCAAGATAATACATGTCACGACCCGAGACGACCCCTTATTTGTAACACGGTTCTTGGAATCACAAGTGATCCCAAGCTAACCTATGAACTGGCATACTACTCGAGCAACTAATTTAAATACATAAAATTTGAAGAAATAAGCAGAAGAAATTTCAAAACAAAACTAATAAAACGATTATAACTCTAGTTATATAAAACAAAACTAAAACCAAATACATCAACTCTACTGACTATCTATGAAGCCTCTACTAATACTGACTATAGGTAGCCTGGAAATGACCCCCAGCTATCCTTATTCAATACGACTGAATAATGAAAATAGGATACTACTCGAACTATGATTGACTATATCCCTTGAATCAAAAGGACTCATCACCTGCTGATTGGAAGATACACATTGTCTAATAATGATGTGTGGGCTACAACTGGTACCTATATTATGAAACAGTTTAGCACATAGACATATATATGGATCAGTACTTTTGGAATATACTGAGCATGTGGGGGTGAATGCATAGGTAAATCAAAAACAAAATGTACACATAAACTTTAAAATAATGCATGCTAAGTGTAGATGACTCACCTTGGGATTGAATAAAACAAAAGTTGTAAAATCATAACCATGAGTAATGAAGCATAAAGATAAATTTGTGAGCCATAACACTTAGTTTCTAAAAGTTTTGCTTTTACTCTTTCTTTTGGGAGGTTCTTCTAACCGACATAAACCACGTGAGCTATCAGGGAGTCCAATGCCTTACCATGTTGGGGAGAGTTGTCCTACCCTTGTCATCAGAATAGGAGCTTAACTTAATTTATCACAATACTTAACCCACTGTGGGAACTTAAACCTATGGTGGCACGTAGTTCTCGGGAATGTGACCTTGGACTCATACCCAACTCGGTGCTAAATAGTACTCCCATATTACTTATATGCTCATACTTTAGGAAATCCACCTTAAAATAGCATAATGGTTTATAGAATGAAAACCATATATTCTTCTCTTTACTTTAATTCAACCTCAATATGAACAAATGTGGATTCCTTATCTTAGCTTTGGATCAAAAGATCAATCTTTCTTTAAATCTTGTTATAAAACCATCAAAGAAGCTTCAGATCATAGTCTTCTTGAAATCTCAATGCTTATACTAGGGACTTATAATGTAATCTTAAATTCTTAGTATTTCTTAACATTATTTCATGCTCAATAATCTTCTTTAAATACTTCAATAATTTTAGTCAAGATAATGAAATCAAAATCACAATATGAATCTTATAAATCAAAACACAAACATTTGTAACCTTGATGCACTTAAAGCCTTTGAATCTTATGCTTTCTTTCATATAACTTGTAACATAATATCATACTTAAAATTCAATTGACAATCTTTGATCAATATTCAAGTCAAACTCATGATATGCAAATTATAATAGAGAATTTTTATGTCAAAACATAAATAGATGAGAATAAGAATGCATTTTAATACTTGAATCACTTTATAAAACCATAAACTCAAAAAAAGATAGATTGGGTATGAAGCCGAATTTCAAATCATGTAATCTTAACTTAAAAACAACTTTTGGGCACAAGGATGAAAGAGTATCCTTGTTCATAACCCCATATACCTTAATAGACTTGACTTGGTGGAGAAATCTTGACCTTGAAAGCCTTGGATATGATCTTGAAAGCTTTCTTGAAATTCTTGGATTAGGGAACTGAAATTCTTCATTTTTCTTGAAGATAAGATTATGGAAAGAATGAACTTGGGGGATGATTAGGGTTTTTTCTTGAGAGTAAAATTAGATAATATGGGCAAATAATTCCCTAACTGAAGCCTTAAGTCGTGTTTTTACGAATTGGGATGAGGTAGGGAAAGACCCAATTGTTTCTCAATCATTAAAACCAAAAAGCCATAACTGAAACACAGATTAAAGGTTTATTACAACGCAGTCTAATTGCAGTGGCTTATTGGTTCTGATGAAAATGATCATAACTTTTTGCTTGGGTATCGAATTAAGGTGAAATTGGTATCATTGGAAAGTTAATTTAATTTTATATAATTTGGTGAGTCTTTAGCTGGAAGATTCCATGTATTTCAAAAGTTATACACATTCAAAGTTGACCCTTGTAGATCGAATACCAAACGTTGGATGAATCAAAGGCCCTTAGCTCAACTTTGTTCTAAGTGATTCCTATGAACATTCTTCACCTCATAATCACTTCACACACTAAGAAAAAGATTATGACACATGAATTCAAATTATAAATCAAGAACAGGATGAAAACACCTTTACTGTGATGCAATGTACACGCCAAAGGGAATGTCACCACGATACGGCCCTATCGCGGTGACTTGTTAGATTCGTGATCCAAAGGTGACCCAAACCTTGTCCAAGAAATCCAAAACTCCCTCGAGAAATAATTCTTACATCACTGAACATGAATTAACTTAAATACTAATGTCTCGGGGTTGGGAAGACCAAAATGAAAATCCTCAAAGTTTAGGGGTCTTTAAAATGATTAAGTCCCCAATACTTAGTAAAAATTTCAATCCTTAAGCCCCTTAAACTTGCAACTAAGAGCTTAATAGAACTAGGATTGGTATGGGGTACTATAATATCTCCCCTTAGGAATATTCATCCCCGAATGAGACTAGTTAGATTGAGAGTACTGAACTAAAGCAACTACAATCACATACTAACCATGCATGACTGGGAACATGATTGCATAACTGAGTCAGAAACAGGATATATGAACTGAATATCTAAAATTTGAAATATGATGCATGAACTGAACTGGATTCACAATTTACATGAATGCAAATAAACTACCTCTTGGAATATCCATATTAATTAAAATTCAGATAATAAGACTAGGTGGAAATATGGAAAAGCATAGGAACATGCCTGTCTGACTGCTAGACTGGATTGCTGGCTATACAGACTAAATCATACTGAAATTTTATACTCAATTACATATTCCACTTCAAAATTGCACTTCACTGAGGCTACTTAAAATCTTCACATATGCACTGATAACTCTACCTACTGAAGTCTGAGCTGAACTGAATTCTCTCACTATGGTAAAGCCTACTCCAATCTACCAAGGGAACACATAACTCTTTAATACTAGTCTGAGTCATGAAAATAAGAAACACTTATTATCTCTCATCTAAACAATTATTCATCATCACTATTTTGACCTAAGAAGAGGTCACTGAAAGGTTAGGACATAAGAACCTGAAGCATGAAAGAATACTATGCATAACTTGGACACTTAACTGAGGCCTGGGGAATAGAGGTTCCCCAACATAGATTCATTATAGAGATCAAATCTGAGGATATATATGACAAAAAAATCTGAATTTTTCTTGTCAATAAGAGTGTAGCATGAGTCATGGGAACTGAGTATACTGCAAAGCATGAGTACATGAGTGATCAGTTGCATGACCTGAGTTTGGAGTTCATGATTTCATGGAACATGATTCATACTGCTGAGTGAACTGGAACTCCTTATAGTAGGAACTAGAAGCATACATGATTCTATGAAAAGTGCGTGAATATGAACTATGATCATAGAACTAACTCGTGATAATTGAAGTACAAATATTGAAATAAAAATGGGTCAGGCATTTTTCTCCCTAGTGTTGTTCTACAATACACTGGGCTCACTACTAGAATCTGAGAGCCTGACTTGGTTTCTTGTTCTATCATCTCCCCCTTAGCTTAAAGCCATCATTCTCAGTCTGTAGGCCCCTTTAATAAAATCTAAACTGAACTGCAGCCACTTTATTCTAGAGCCTAAGATATAACAATACACATCAATAACAAATTTACTCTGAAAGTGTAAAACCCATTGCTAGTACTTCCTTCTAAGATACAATTGTTATATTTTTATAGCCCAATATCCATCACATAATAAATTGTACACTTACTAACTTAGAATCTTTATGAGTATCAAAATACCCTGAGTTTACACTATCTATAGCTTCAACTCTTCTTTCTGTTAGCTCAATTATCCTATATTCAGGTTTAGATTCAAACACTTAACATGGATATTCCCAAACCATAATTAACCATTCTACTTCCATCATAGTCTACTAATATCACATCTCTATACTTATATTTTTTGCTAAACCACGAGAATCAAAATCACACCAAAAGACTCAACATCACCTATCCTTACTCCCTAACTTAGCTATTAAGAACACCATATACTATATAACTATCCTCCTTCCTATTTAGAAACTCAAGGGTACTACTAACCATACACACTCTTTAATAATCTTAGAAAATAATGCAACCCCCATATCACCTTTCGTACATATATAAATAAAACCTACAACATGATACTTAATTGCGAACAGTTGAACTTAAACTCTTGCATATACTGTTCAAGCCTACTAGATCACTTTCATATAACAAGAATCACTAACAAAGAAATCATTATTTCCACCTTGATGATCATCCCCTATTCAAACTTAGTGGCTAGTGTTATACATGATTAACAACCCAACCTCATATACTATTCTTACTTCAAAACTATAAAATAAAACATAAAGAAACACTAGTATACTAGAACCTCATAATAACAATAATTGATCATGATTGTATGGCCTATCTTATTATAATCCATTAGCGATCCTCCCTATATGTATTACTACCATTCACCCATCTATAAACCTAAATTTCTTTCATAGCTTTATAAGATTCAACTAAACTCTTTGCAACCTCAAGAGAAGCCTGAATTCATAATACTCAGCCACCAAATACTTTCATCAATAATCTATACTTTTCTAACACAATAACTACCATCAATAACTCCTTTGCTACCTTCAACTAAGGAACCTGTACCACATTCATTACCCCTATCACCTTACTACTAACTGGATCGTATTCAAAAGTTCATCTATATACATCCGATCAACCATCATTACCACTTATCTTATCGCTACACTTCTAAACCCATACTTCCAACTATAAGAAGGTTCTACTACTTATGAACCATAAAACTCAATGTCATAATATCCGTCGAATGCAAAATCTATTTAACCTAGATTCATACTATCTTCTCACATGAGTACTATCTGTATTAAAGGGTTAACAAGGAGTTTGAATACATATCTTGTTCTATCTTAACTGAACAACTCATATAGATGAGAGCATAAGGTTTCAACTCAAGAAACTTATAACACAATAGAGAGCTCATCTCAAGCCCCTTGTATGACTTCTAAAGTTACTGATTGTAAATCTGACAGCATTATCTTGGGAGAAATTGGAATCTAGTAGTCATGTTATCTCGGAAAGTCATAGATAGAGATTTAAGGATTAACACATGAATCGACAAAAGTTTCTAAAAGAACAACTTTAATGCACGATCTAGAGTATGAAAGAAAGAAAACTCTTCTCAAATGCCCTGTAGCCTCTCGAAGAAAAGTGCAGACATCTCCTTACCGTTCTATAAGACTCTACTAGACACTACTTCATAGACACCCTAGGATATTTGAACTCTATACTCCGATACCAAATTTGTCATGGCCCGAGACTACCCCCTAGTCGTAACACGATGCTTGGAACCACAAGTGGTCCTAAGCTAACCCATGAACTAGCATACTGCTTGAGCAACTAATTTAAATACATAAAACTTGAAGAAATAAGCGGAAGAAATGTCTTTAGTTGAACTTCTTCAAAACAAAACTATTAAAATGATTACAACTCTGGTTATACAAAACAAAATTGAAATCAAATACATCAACTATACTGGCTATCTATGAAGCCTCTACTAATATTGACTATAGGTAGCTGGGATATGACCATCAACCATCCTTATTCAATATGACTGAATAAAGAAAATAGGATACTACTAGAACTATGATTGACTCGAGCCCTCAAATCAAAAAGAATCATCACCTGCTGACTGGAAGCTGCATACTGTCTGATTATAATATGTGGGCTACAATTGGTACCTACATTATGAAACAATGTATTATAAAGACATATATGTGGATCAGTACTTTTGGAATATACTGAGCATGTGAGGGTGAATAAATAAGTAAAACAATAACTAAATGTACACATAGACTTTAAAATAATGCATGCTAAGTGTAGATGACTCACTTTGGGCTTAAATAAAATAAAATCTGTAAAATCATAACCATGAGTAATGAAGCATAAAGATAACTTTGTGAGCCACAACACATGGTTTCTAAAAGCTTTGCTTTTACTCTTTCTTTTGGGAGGTTCTTCTAACCGACATAAATCATGTGATCTATCACGGAGTCCAACATCTTACCCACATTGGGAAGAGTTGTCCTACCCTTGTCATTGGAATAGGACCTTAACTTAAGTGATCACTATACTTAACCCACTATGGGCACTTAAACGTAGGTGGCACGTATTTCTGGGGCATGTGACCTTGGACTCATACCCAACTCGATGCTAAATACTACTCCCATATTACTTATATGATCATACTTTAGGAAATACACCTTAAAATAGTATAAGGGTTTATGGAATGAATATGCTTTTCTTTGCTTTAATTCAAACTCAAGATGGACAAATGTGGAGTTCATATCTTAGCTTTGGATCAAAAGATCAATCTTTTTTTAAATCTTGGTATAAAACCATCAAAAAATCTTAAGATCATAGTCTTCTTGAAATGTCAAAACTTAGACTTGGGACTTATCATGTAAGCTTAAATTCTTAGAATTTCGTAACAATATTTCATGCTCAATAATCTTCTTGAAATACTTTAATAATTACAGTTAAAATAATGAAATCAAAATCATAATATGTATCTTATCAATCAAAACACGAGCATGTGTAACCTTGATGCACTTAAAGCTTTTAAATCTCATGTTTTTCTTTCATATAACTTATAACATAATATCATGCTTAAAACTATATTGACAATTTTTTATCAATATTCAAATCAAACTCATGATATATAAATCATAATACAAAATATTTAAGTCAAAACATAAATAGATGAGAATAAGCATGTACTTTAATACTTGAATCACTTTATAAATCTATAAACTCAAAACAAGATAGATTGGGTATGAATCCTTATTTCAAATCATGTAATCTGAACTTTAAAACAAGTTTTGGGTACAAGGATGAAAGAGTATCCTTGTTCATAACCCAACATACTTTAATAGACTTGACTTGGTGGAGAAATCTTGACCTTGAAAGCCTTGGAGATAATCTTTATAGCTTTCTTAAAATTCATGGATTAGGGAACTTAAAATCTTGGTTCTTCTTAAAGAGAAGATGATGGAATAGATGAACTGGGGGGGGGGGGGATGATCAGGGTTTTTTCTTGAGAGTACAATTGTAGAATATGGACAAATAATTCCCTAAGTGAAACCTTAAGTCAAGTTTTTACGAATTCGGTTGAGGTGGGAATATACCCAATTGCCCCACAATTATTTAAACAAAAAAATCATAACTGGAACACAAATTAAAGGTTCATCGTGATGCGGTCTAATCGCGATGACATACTAATTCTGACAAAAATGATCATAAATTTTCTCGTGGGTATCGGATTAAGGTAAAATTGATATCCTTGGAAAGCTAATTCAATTGTCTACAATTTGGTGGTTCTTGATCTAAAAAATTCCACGTATATCAAAATTTATACACGTTCAAAGTTAATCCTCGTAGAGTCAAATATGAAACTTTGGATGAATCAAAAGCCCTTAGCTCAACTTTGTTCTAACTGATTCCTATGAACATTCTTAACCTCATAAGAACTTCACACACTAAGATAAAGATTATGATACATACATTCAAATTATAAATCAAGAACTGGATGACAACACCTTTACCACGATGCGATGTACATGCCAAAGGGAATGTCACCGCAATGTGTCCCTATCGCAGTGACTTGCTAGATTTAAGACCCAAACCTTGTCCAAAAAATCCGATACCCCCCCCCCGAGACATACTTCTTACATCCCTGAATATGAATTAACTCAAAAACTAATATATCAAAATTGGGAAGACAAAAATAAAAATCCTCAAAGTTTAGGGGTATTGAAAATAACTAAGTTCCCAACACTTAGTAATAATATCAAGCCTTAAGCCCCTTAAGCTTTCTACTAAGAGCTGAATCAATCTAGGATTGGTATGGGGTATTACAATATAACTATGTAAAGGTAAAGAAATGAACCTGAATCATCTCCGATACTGTTGTACCTAGTAAGCAATTTAATCGGAATAACAATATAACAAAAGGTATCAACACATGCCAACATCACCATGCAAGATAAGTAAATAAATTGGAATAATAAATCATCAAAGGGAATCACACAAATAATCACAAACTATAGAATTGCCTCTCATATGCCAATTGGTGCAAAAAGTAAACAACTCGTCATAGACTCGCATATGCCTGGAGAGTACATTAAATAGAATAAGGTAGCCATTAATTACTTATAATTGGTCAACTCGCCATTTAACCATTATTTCTCCAACTTACTATCAATCATTCATTTACCAACATCTGACAATGTACCCACATTCCATAATACCACCATTGTTTAATAATCTTATCATCGATAATCAGTAGTCGTCATTTATTAGCTAACAATCTTTTATTAACCAATTTATTTTATTATTAGTCATCATATAACCTTTAGTCATCATTTAACAACTATTCATCACTTATCCTCTAACCATCATCTATAAGATTACCATAATCTATCAACTAACATCATTTTTTAACTATTTAACATTTACTGACTAATCCTCTTATATCAACTAGTAATTTTTAGTCAATTAACAATATCCACCACTAATCCATATTTAGCACTAATAATCAACTATATCACTTTATAAATCTTTAACACATGTAGGTTATAATCGGCATCCCTAATGTCAACATTATACCCAAACTACATATATGTATGTATGTATTTGCCACGCATAGGGCATAATCGAATTCAAACCGGTAGATGTACATATTGGCACATCAACATAATCATCCTTCGACCTTTTTGGGTATCAATGCATCATTATAAATATCCTTCAGCCTTGCCTGATATATATCATTATAGTCATCCTCTGGTCTTGCAAGGTATAAATGTATCATCATAATATTCTTTGTCCTTGTCGTGTATCAATATATCATCACAATGTCCTCAGACCTTGCTGGGTATGAATGTAGCATCATAATATCCTCCTTCCTTGTCGCGTTTCAATGTACCATCATAATATCCTCTGGCCTTATCATGTATCACTATATCATCAAAATATCCTCCGGCCTTGTGAGGTATAAATATATCATCATAATATCCTCTGACCTCATTGGGTATCAATATATCATCATAATATTCTTTGGCCTTATCGGGTATCAATATATCACCATAATATCCTCTAGCCTTGCCGAGTACCAATATTAACATCATCTTCTGGAACTAAATCAGGTATATAATCAATGTCTATAAGGGCCAATATAGGCAAGATTATGATTTCTAGCATAATTTCCCATCGAATCAATACTCATGTCTTCTAGCACAAGTAATAACACAATTGCTAACGTCATTAATAAGGATATTTTATACATGATTACTACCATAATTGTTTAACACGATCATAATAATATGTAATATCATGATCAATGGCTTATCTTTATGACTTTTAATGGCTTATCATTAGCATAAAAGGTAGCTTATCATTAGCTTGAGCAATAGCTAATCCATGGCATTATCTATAGCTTATTCATAGCTAGTTAATAACATAATTTATGAATTAGACAAATATCATAGTCAAGGGCTCATTCAATGGTATATTCGATAGTCCAATTAATAGCCAAATAATAGCATATTCAATATCTCATCATAAGTTTAGCCAATAAATGATACATATGGCATATTCATTTAGGCATTACCACCAACATCATTCATCATAACCAACAAGTACAAAGGTTTCTCAATATTTCCTCAAAAGGGCAATCTCTAGGCATTTATTAAGCGTATAGGGGTTTCAAGGGAACTAATCATTAATCTTGACTTAGGGTGGGTCAAAGAGCCCACTTTTAAATCCCTGAAATACATTCTAAGTCAAATTCTAATCTGACTAGGATAAGGTATCTAAATCCACTCTTAGATGTATAGCAAGCCAAAATTAGCCCTAAGGTAGAGATCTTTCCCAAGCACTCTAACTAGGACAAATGGAAACTGTGCATTCTTCATTAGTGTAAGCAACTAGGAAAAGCTTACCCTAAGCGTGAGTGTCTAAAGAATTTTTGTCTAACTTGAGTGATCTAAGGCATTCTTGAAAAATTTTTTGACGGAAGAGGTCCACTACATCATATTTTTAAGAAGCAATCATAATTTGACACGTGGCGTGGTAGACCTCACCCATTTATTATTACTCTCCTACATTCATACTTACCATCACTCTCTCTCTTTCATATTGATCCCACCTTATTTCTTAAATTTTCTCCATTTCATTGTCTTATTAATTTCTCGAGTTTTCTTTAATTTACTCTGTCTGTTTTTTAATAATCGTCATTATTTTTGTGCGTAATTTTTTTAAAAAATATTAATTACATTCTAAATTTCGTAAGTATTTCTCTCCTTTTTACACTATATTGATATCTCTCTGTACCTATGACTAAAAATAAAAATGAAAATAAGTAAATAATTATATCTTAATTTTATTGAATAACAAGTGTTAAGAAAATTTTGACCTGGACTAAGTTTTTGTTGTTTGTTATAAAGGAAAATATAACTTCTCTGTTGTTTACTACGTTCACTTTTGATCAAGACTAACTTTTTAGTTTATATATGTCATGACTAATGTATTTTAAGTGATGAGGGTTTAGTTAATTATGGAAATCAATTAGTTGTCATCCCTACGTTTTTAGTTTTGTTACTCTCTATATGTTCCTAATTAGTTGATATCCTTACTAATAAAAATATTCCTTAATTCTTGTTATTTAATAAAATCAAGACATAATTACTTGTGCTTAATTAGTTATTATCCTTTCTAAAAATAGATATTCCTTAATACTTATTACTTAATATAATCGAGACACAGAATTTCTAAGAAAACATTTTCTACAAAAAAAATTGAAATGTTTTTTCTTTTAAAAAAACTCTAAAAAATTTTATTAAAAAAATTGGTGGGGGTGGGCGTAGGGGAGCTAATAGAGGGTCGAGAGTCAGATAATAGGGGGCGGGATAAGGAAAAAAATAAATTTAAAAAAAATGGAGGTGGGCAATAGAGGGCGGGTGAGAATTTTTTATTTTAGGGTGGGGTGGGTTAATTCTGATAGTTGTAGGAAAATTATAACTTATTTTTCATACTTTGATTAATAAAGTCATTTTCCTTAGTTTGAAGGAGCTTTTTTTTTTTTAGGAAATAGTAGTTTTCAAATTTTTTAGTCAAACGAACATGACATTATAGAAAAATATTTCTTAAAAAATATTTTCCTTCATACTGAACAGACCATATTTACTTAGTTTTTCACCTTTATTCTTAAACATAAATATGAAAAGATACCAATATAGTGAAAAAAATACTTGAGAAATTTAACATGTAATAAATATTTTTAAAAAAATGTACACAAAAATGATGATATTTAGTGAAAAACTGAGGGAGTATATTAAAAGAAACTTGAGAAAATTAATAAGACAATGAAGTAAAGGAAATTTTACAAATAAGGTGGGACCAATAGGAAGAGAGAGAATGGTGATAACTATGAGTGTGAGAGACTATAAGAGAGTAATAATAAATGAGTGGGTTCCACTATGCCATGTGTCAAATAATGGATACCCTCTTACAAATATGACATGATGGACCTCTTCCACCATAAAATATTTCAGTATTCTTAAGCTACACATGAGACATGAAGCCTAATTCACCTAAGGCATAAGGAAACAAGTCAAGTGTTTCAACACTACAATTTCAAATGGCCTAAACGATCCGAATAACCCAAGTCTTGAATTTCATCAATCCAACACCAAAAACAAATCCCAAATATATCACAATATCATAAAAATACTTGAGTTAGCTTAATCTAACAAGGGATACACCTAGCCAAGCTCGATGATAATGAAAGCTCAACAAACCTTTAAACGACCATTTTTCCCTTCCAAAAATACTCCTCAAGATGCCAAGCTATCAAAAACACATTCTACTCATCAATATAAGAATATCAATACCCATATTACACAATTATACTTTGGGTCCAAAAAGCACCTCAAAAAAACCATGTGGGTCTCACTTACGGAAATTACATTTCCGAAAACAACCTAATATTCATACAAGATCAAGGAATCAATACTCTCAAAAGATAGGTTAAAACAAAGCTAAATTGGGGCTAAAATCAAGTCCTGAGGATTTTGGAGTTTTGAGCAAGAAATTTTGCCAAGAAAAGGATTAATTCTTACGTTAAACCAGAAGATAATCGCCAAAATAAATGTTACTCAAGCTCCAAAGTCACCCACAAGCCTCAATTTGGAGCTTAGGGTTTTTGCTCTCAAGTAATGGATAAAAAATGCTAAAATTATGATATTAGGGGGTCTATTTAATACCCATACCAGGTCCTCAGGTCCCGCTATCGCAGCCTAGGACCTACGATTACAACTCATTGCATAAAAAAAAATGATACAAAACAATCGCAACACTTTTTCTTCCGATTATAACACTTGCTCTACCAAGGGTACTGCGATTACGGCCCTTGGCTTATGATTTTAGCTGCACCAGATAGCAGTTGAAACTTGGAATTTCTGTCAAGCCCTCGAGATTAATCCAAAATCATTTCGATCAAATGTGGGGCCCATACCCATATTTCATTTTTTTAACTTTCTTAGTAATAGGTTAAAATGAGCATGGGTGCCTCGGAACCCGAGCAAAGGTCTACATAGACTAAAATTTATATTTTGGAGCTTCTGACATAGTTAGAATTTGCATACGAGATTGTGCTACTAGAGTTTTTTCCCGTTGGCCATACGGAACTAGTGAAGTTTCAAAATAGGGAGTTGGCTCTATAAATCAAACTAACGGCCCGATAACTAAACTGTCGGCTCCAACAAGTTAGAAATGACTTGGGAAAGCTATCAAAAAGGTCTAATAGTGAAAATAACGGGAATATGAAAAATGACCTGAAGAGTCATTACAATATCCACTACTAAAGGAACTTTCATCCCTGAAAGTTAAGGATTAGAATATACCTAAAGTCTCGGACAGGTGAGGATATTGGGTCCGCATCTTACTCTCTAACTCCCAAGTAGCCTCCTGCACTAGGCGGTTCCTCTATTAAACCTTAACTATAGGAATCTCCCTAGTGCACAATCACCTCAATCACTAGTCAATATGAGAATCGGCTCCTCTATAAAGGCCAAAAGCTCTTCCATCTAGACTGAGTCCCATCTAACCATATGAGACGGATCAAAAATGTATCACCGCAACATAGAAACATGGAAAATTAGATAAATAGAGGAAAAATCTAAAGATGGAGCCAACTCATAAGCCACCTCACCAATTGTGCGGAGAATCTTAAAAGGTCCAATATATCAAGGGTTAAGCTTGCCCTTCCTTCCAAACCTCATCATACCCTTCATGGGTGATACATAGAGAAATACATGATCACCAACTCCAAATCTCAAGGCACAAAGCCTACGGTCTACATAAGTCTTCTATATTTTCTGAGTCGTAGTCAACATATCCTGAATCACCTTGACTCTATCCAATGACTCCTGAAGAAAATATGTACAACAAGGCCTAACCTCGAAAGTCTCAAACCATCCTATCAGAAATGACATATCCTACCATACAAAGCCTCAAAAGTCTCTATCGCAATACTCGAATAATATTTGTTATTATATGCAAACGATACTAAGGCTAAGTGTTCCTCCCACTGGCCCCATAAATCTGTAACACAGGCTCAGTGCATATCCTCAAGCACCTAAATAGTCTCCTCCAACTAACCATTTATATGCAGATGAAAGTTGTACTGAGATCCACCTGAGTACCTAACCCATCCTAAAATGCTCTCTAAAATCTCAAAGCTAACGCAGAACTATGGTTCAAAATAAGAGAAATAGGCACACCATCCAAATGGACTATCTCCCAAACATAGATATGAGCTAATCACTCATCACTGAAGAACATCTAAATAGGAAAGAAATTTGCTGACTTGGTCAAACAATCTACCATAAACCAAATACCATCGGCTCCACGGGATGTACGAGGCAAACCACTAACTAAATCCATGGTAATCTACTCCCATTTGTACTCGACAATGAGCAATTTCTAAATCAAACCACCTAGTCGTTGATGCTTCGCCTTTACTTTCTAACAATATAGGCAACGAGCTACCAAGTCTGTCATATCTCTCTTCATACCATTCCACCAATAATGTTGTCTCAAATCTCCATATATCTTAGTTAAACCAAGATAAATAGAATATCTAGAGTTGTGAGACTTGTGCAAAATCAACTAAATCAAATCCTCGATCCTCGAAATGCAAATGCAGCTATCATATCTTTAAACATGCTGAGAATCTATGAAGTTTCTCTTGGACTCACCACTGACCACTTGATTGCAATGGAAGTAAAACTTGTTATCCTCAAACTAACGATCTCGAACCTTCTCAAATAATGAGAACCTTGCCTCCATACTAGATAAAATCCTTCTAGGATCTGAAATACCAAGGTGGACTACCAAGTAGGCTAAGGACAGAATGTCCCATGCCAAGGTCCTTTGGGAAACTAAAATACAAGTCAAGCTACCCATACACACTGCTTTTTGACTCAAGGAATTTGTTACCACATTTTCCTTGCTCAAATGATATATGATGGAAATATCATAATCCTTGAGCAACTCCATCCATCTACACTATCTAGCATTAAGCTCCCTCTTGGTCATAAGATGTTGAAGATTGTGATAATCGGTGAAAATCTCATAATGCGCACCATAAAGATAATGCCTCCAAATCTTAAGCACAGAAACTACCGCCGCCAACTCCAAATCATGAGGGGTAGTTGTGCTCATTTACCTTAAGTGGTCTAGAAGCATAAGCAATAACATGACCCTGCTGCATCAACATACAACCCAAATTAACACAAGAAGCATAAAAAAACACAATGAATCCTCAAAATCTATAAGAAGAGCTAAAACATGAGTTGGAGTGAGAAAATCCTTAGGCTTTCCAAAGCTTGACTCACACTCCTCAGACCATCAGAAAGGAACTTTCTTCTAAGTTAATCTGTTCATAAGGGCTAAAATAGTAGAAAAACCCTCGATGAATCACTTATAATAACCAACCAAACGAATGAAGCTATAACCTCAGTTGAAGATATAGGTATAGGCCAATAACAAATTACCTTAATCTTGGTTGGGTCTACCATAATACCATCATTAGACACACGTGTCCAAGAAATGTCACCAATGCAAGACAAAACTCACACTTAGAGAACTTGGTGAAAACTACATGATCTCTCAAAGTTTGGAGTAATATCCTCAAATGTTGCACATGCTTCTCTCTATACCTCAAATACCCAAGGATATCATCAATGAACACAATCATGAAGCAATCCAAATATGGCCGAAATACTCAGTTCATTAATTCATAAAATGCAGTTGGGGTATTAATCAACCTAAATAACATCACTAAGAACTCATAGTGATCATAACAGGACCTAAAAGCTATCTTCAGGATATCCTAATCCTAAATCCTCAACTGATGGTAACCAGATCTCAAATCAATCATAGAAAGCATTATCGCTCCCTAAAGCTAGTTAAGGAAATCATCAATGCGAGGCATACCATAGCAGTTCTTTACTATCACCTTATTGAGCTATCTATAATCAAAACACATACGCATGGAGCCAACTTTTTTATTCACAAATAGATCCCCAATGAGACACACTCGGTCTAATAAAATCCTTACCAAGAAGATCCTAAAGTTGTAAATTTAGCTCATACGATAAGGTTCTATAGAAATAGATCAGGTGCCAGGTTTGAGATCAGTACTTTAAGGATGTACTAAGTATATGGGGGTGAATGCAAGTAAAACATTATCTCTTCATCATAATTTAAAACAATGCATGCTAAATGTAAATGAATCATATAAGCTGGAATATCTAAAATACTAAAATCTATAATCATGAATAGCAAATCATATTGTGTAAATCTAGTGAGTCATAACATTTAGTTCTAAAAACTGTACTAATGTTCTATCTGTAAATTATGCAGTTCAAGTGTCGAAAGGACTCACTTTTATATCTGCAATCTGAAAGATAAAATCTATAGCTAATATCTTTCTGAAAACCTTAATCAGAACTGGAAAAAAAGAAATAAAAATCTCAATTTATCATGCCACCGCGATGAGCCACTATTTCGGTGGCTAACTGGAAATTGACATATGGGACCTGGGACTTCAGCGCGATGCGCCACCATTGTGGTGCTTTATAAAAATGCCATTTAGGCCACCAATGTGATATGGTACAATTATGTTGGCCTACTAGAATATTGTAATTGGGAAATTGGACCTATCCGCGATGTGAGCTTATCACGGAGGTCCACTGGAATTCGGCAAATGGGAATTTAACCTTCACTGTGACGTGGTGGTTTCCCAGATGGTACATTGCTTTACTAAAATCACCTTAATTTCTCAACCGGGTATCGGATTTTGGCAAATTTTGTATCGATGGAAAGATAATTAAAATTTCTACCCAATGAAAGGTCTAAATCTGAAAAATTCTACATGGAATAAAAGTTATCCATTCTTGAAGCTAGTCTTTGACATTTTAGAAGCAAAATTAAGCTAAGAGAAGTACGGGGTATTATAACTTGTCAGGTATCAATATATCCTCATAATATCCTTCAGCCTTGCTGGGTATCAATATATCATCATAATATCATTCAGCATTGTCGGTATCAATATATCACCATAATATCCTCTAGTCTTATCGGATACCAATATCAACATTATTTTCCAAAATTAAACCAGGTATTTAATCTATGTCTTAAGTGTCAATATAGTCAAACATCAAGATTTCTAACATAATTTCCCATATAATCAATAACCATGACTTCTAGCACAAGTAGTAACACAATTTTTAACACCATCAATAAGGTTATTTTCTGCATGATTACTAGCATAATTGTTTAATACGATCATAATCATAAGTAATATCATGAGCAATGACTTATCAGTAGTGCATTCAACAGCTCATCATTAGCATAAAATATAGCTTGAGCAATAGCTAATCAATGGCATGATCTATAGCTTATTCATAATATAGTCAATAACATAATTTATAGATTTGACAATATCATAGTCAAGGACTCATTCAATGATAAATTTGGTAGTCTAATCAATAGCCAAACAATAGCATAATCAATAGCTCATCATAAGCTTAGGCAATAAATCATACATATGGCATAATAGTTTATGCATTACGACTAACATCATTCATCATAACCAACAAATACCAAGGTTTCTTAATTTTGAATCAATAGGGAATTCTCTATGCATTTAATAAGCGTATAAGGGTTTCAAGGAAAATAATCATCAATCTTGACTTAAGATGGGTCAAAGAACCCACTTCTAAATCCCCAAAATACATTCTAAGTTAAATTCTACCCCCAGACTAGGCTAAATCCACTCATAGATGTATAGTAAGACACAATTTGCCCTAAGGTAGAGATATTTCTCAAGCACTCTAACTAAGCCAAATAGAAACTAAGGCAATCTTCATTAGTGTAAGAAACTATGGCCAAACTTTCCATAAGCATGACTGTTTAAAAAATTTTAATATAACTTGAGTGATATAAGGCATTCTCATGTTACACGTGAGACATGAAGCCTAATTCACCTAAGGCATAAGGAAACAAGTCATGTGTTTCAACTCTAGGGTTTCAAATGGCCTAAATGGTCCAACTAACCCAAGTCTTTCATTTCATCAATCCAACACCTAAACCTCATCCCAAATCTAACAAAATATTTTTAAAAAATACTATGAGATAGCTTAATCTAACAAGGGGTAAACCTAGCCTACCTCGACACCGAAAAAAGCTCAACGAACCACTAAACCACTGCTTTTTCCTTCATAAAAGCCTTCTCAAGATGCAAATATATGAAAATCAAATTATACTTATCAATATGTGTAACGCCCCGAGATACCCCTTGGAAGTCTCACGGAGCTTAGGACCATAAGTGATCCCAAGCAAACTCATGAAATGGCGTACTATTAAGCAAGTGATTTAAATATATGTAAAATAACTAAGTTTACTATGTGGAAACATAATCATGATGAAATCAGGGGAAAATACAATACTGATACAATTTTACATTCTGCTAAAATTGAAAAGAGGAACTTAAATTACATGACCGACTCTGACTGGCATCTATGAAGCCTCTACTATACTGAATATAGATAGATGGGACATGCCTCCAACTACCACTAATCAAGAAATATGAAAAATAGAGTATGGTATATAAACAACATCTAATTGAATCCCCCAAAGTAGGAGAACCCATCAATTATTTCCTGAAAATTATAACTATTTGATCATGATGTACGGGCTACAAATCAAACCTAGATTATAAAATAATGTAGCCACATAGATGTATATGTGGATCAGTGCTTCTGAAATGTACTGATTAAGTGGAGGTGAATTGATACAAGAATAAACCAAGGAAGACACAAACACACTCCTTAAGCAGTCCACAAACTCAATAAGCCGAGGACCCTTTAGGAGACTACTTTTGGATTAACTGCATAGAACAAGAAAGAAGGGATTTCAAAGTATTTATCACACCAAATCAGTAGACCAAACTATTGTAGCAATAATAATAATATGAAAAACATAATATGATAACAAAAACAAGAGACACAGCTTGAGTTTACAAGAAACAAGAACTACACAAAATACAATATTACAAAAAGATAAAGATGGATAGATAGACAAATGAAGATGTAATATTAAGAACCCAAGAACATGTTAAGCTCTTGGACCCTTAAAACTACACACTCCAATCACCTAACTCTTACAAATACACAAGAGAAAGGATCACCTCTCAGGCACCCATGTTTCCAATAAAATGCAAACACAAGTGAAACCTCACTTGTCTAAGCCCTAGTTTTGGTTTGGGAGCTCTCTCTCTCACAAGAGAAGTGTTCTTCAATATCTTAAAACACTAAAGAAATAAACCCTACAATGTACTATTTATACTATATTAAAATAATAGATAAAATGACAAAAGAGTCCTTTAGTGACTAATTTTCAAAATTACTCAAAAGTGTCATGATCATGATCATACTTGTATCATCCTCTCCATCTTCAGAGGAATTTAACAACAAATTCATGAGCTCACCTCTTTTACAAAGGCACTTCATAATCTCCTTATTGCGGCTACGCATCTTCTACATACTCTTCATTTTGCACTTCGACTTTTTTTTGCTCTCCATCTTGCAGTTTGCCATCATTCATAGCCAACTAAATGCCCAACTCTTCTCCAAGATAGTACAATCTACCCTTCTTTAGAATTATATTCGTCCGATTTGGGAACGCACTAGCCTTGTGCCCCCACCCTTAACAGTTAAAGCATTGAAACCCCTTAGGATTGGAAGTAATATTTAATTAACCTTCATACCTTGGAGGATGTTTTTGGACAACCTTGGTGGCCTCGAGTCGGGCAGCAATGAATGAGTTTTCTTTGAGCTCCCCCTTAACCTCTAAAGTTGCATGGAAGATAACGTCTATGGTGTAAAATTTGTGAAATGTCATGCGAGTGGAGATGTCCTTGTTTAACCCAACCTTGAAGCGCACACTGTCATGACTTACTTTCTCACCTCGATGGTCAAGCTTCAACATCAATTGTTTCAATTCATTGTAGTAAGCCATGGCACTTTTGCACCCTTGCCTCAAATTGTACAATTTGGCAAGAAGCTCATACCTATAAGTCTCAGGCAAGTACCTTTGCCTCATAAGGTTATTCAACCAAAACTTAGGAGGAGGTTGTCCCCCAATCATCTCATTTCCAAACCATTTAACATACTCCCACTGTGTATTAGCATACCCTTCGAAGTGAGCTATGGCATAGCAAATTTTCTTTTTTTTAGTGAGATCACCAAGTTAGAAGATCTTGTCACAACATGACTTCCATGCAAGGTAGGCTTCGGGATCACTCTCTTCTTTGAAAATGGGAAGGCTTACTTTGATAGAATAGAGACCTACATCTCAGTTTAGGAGGCCATCTCTCACCTCTCAGCCTAACTTCCCATGTCTACCCCTCATTCTTTCTTCCCTCAAGTAAGCATCATCAAATGGCCCATAACAATTATGTCATCCTCCCCTACCATAGCCCTCAACATGGATGGGTATATTTGGGTTAAGTGAAGCTTGTAGTGTTGGGATTGGATTTGGATAGTGAGGTCTTTGTCAAGTGGAGTTTGGATGGGAGGGTTCGGGTTTGGTGGTGGTATTTGGGTTCCAAGACCTTCTTGTTGGACTTGGTGGAGTGAAGGATGGTTTGGTATATCTTGTTCTCGGCTTCGAGAGTAAAGATTGGTTTGATTTGGGGCAATTGGTGGATATAACATTTGGTGCAAGGTTTCAGAAGTATTAGTTGGAGAAATATTTTGAAAGGTGGAAGGTTGACTCCTTTGGTTTTCCACACATTCTAATCTCCCACTCATTGATACCACATCCATATCTAATTTCTCAATACACACATT
Source organism: Capsicum annuum (assembly GCF_002878395.1). Classification (NCBI taxonomy): domain Eukaryota; kingdom Viridiplantae; phylum Streptophyta; class Magnoliopsida; order Solanales; family Solanaceae; genus Capsicum; species Capsicum annuum. Next base: position 78,061,326 of record NC_061114.1, read on the forward strand.
CAACCTAGCCACATATCGGGACTTAGTTTCAAGGCGAGCTAAAATGAGATTGATGGCATTATTGTCCATCATTTGAGCATTTGAAGGCTCGGGTTCTATTATGGTGGTACCAAAAATAACCCTTCAAATTACAGTCCAATCAAGACACCAAATCAGTCTACAACATCACACACAACAATACAATACAAAACCTACAACACAAGACACAGGTTAGTTCAAAACAACCTCACTTCACTCTCACACACTTTGTGTTGTCACGCTTGATTTCACAAATGTTTGCAAGATTGATTGTATGCCGTGCTTGAAATGTTAAGAGGTAAACCAATTGCTTACAATGAATCATAAGAATAAAGCACGCAAAGGAATGTTAACACAAAGGACGGTTTCAAGACTAACTTATAATCTAGGACTAGCTTGTAAGTTAGTAATGGAATCAACAAACGAGACTAAAGAGACAACAAAATGAAACTAGAAGATCAAAATTTTGAGCTTAAAATTGTCGTATGAATAGTAATTTGATGACATGTCACTCTTTAATTGGATGCGGGTGCAACAAATTTCAATTATCAATTTGATGATCTAGTCACTTCTCAATTTGAAATGGATGAAATTGGTTTTGGAGGGAAAGTTTAAGTCTTGGAACCTTTTTCAATTTCAATCTTCAAAAATATGTTACTTTGAATTGTACAATTCCCACAAAACAAGACCCTTGAAATATGGAAAGTGGTTGAAAAGTTGTTGTCAAGTCAAGAGTGATGTGAACTAGTCCTTTCACCAACAAATATTACAACTTATCTTTCACATTTTGTAGATCTTAAGTTCACTTTTATTGATTTTACAAAAGATGAAAGGATTAAGAGCAACAAGAACTCCCAACAACCTCCAAGAACAACAATTAGATCCATACATCCAAGAGACAACCCGCCACAACAAACCACCAAATTTCTTCCTCGGTCTTTGTTCATAGCACAACTTTAACAAGTTTAAGTTCAAATATAGATCTACATACCTTTAGTGTTAGTGAATCAAAAAACTAACACAAGAAACAACAATAACAACAAATAAATCCTAAACCTAGAATTCACAAATTTCAGTCAAGACTACAACAAGAACACTACAAGCTTCTTAGGCAAGAACACAACACGGGCAGATTGCACTCTTTCTTAAATTTTCAAAAAAAAATTCAACAATTTTTTATTTGGATTTTTATAACAAGCAAGCCCAAGATTGATCTTTTAGGAACAAGATCAAGCCATTATTTGATACCAAATAATACAAGAATAAACCAAGGAAGATACAAACACACTACGAAAATAGTCCACAAACTCAAAGAGCCGAGGACCCTATAGGAGACCATTCTCGGATTCACTAAATAGAACAAGAAAGAAGGGATTCCAAGGTGTTTATAAAACCAAATCAGACAACCAAACTATTGTAGAAACAATACGAAGATGAACAACACAATATGATAACAACAACAAGATACACGGCTTAAGTTTACAAGAAACAAGAACTACACGAAATTCAAGATTACAATAAGATAAAGATAGATAGATAGACAAATGAAGATATAATCTTAAGAACCCAAGAACATGTTAAGCTCTTAGACCCTTAACACTACACACTTCAATCATCTAACTCTTACAAAGACACAAAAGAAGGGATCACCTCTCAAGCACCCAAGTTTCCAATCAAATGCAAACACAAGTGAAACCTCACTTGTCTAAGCCCTAGTTTTGGTTTGGGAGATATCTATCTCACAATAGAAGTGTTCTTCAATATCTTAAAGCAACTAAAGAAATAAACCCTACAATGTTTTATTTACACTATTTTACAATAATAGACAAAATAACAAAAGGGCCCTTTAGTGACTAATCTTCAAAAATATTCAAAAGTGTCATGATCATGATCATACTTTTATCGTCCTCTCTATCTTGAGAGGAATTTGACCACAAATTCACGAGCTCACCTCTCTTACAAAGGTACTTCGCAATCTCCTTCTTGTGGCCACACATCTTCTACATACTCTTCATTTTGCACTTTGGATTCTTTTTTCTCTCTATCTTGTGGTTTGCCATCATTCTTAACCAATTTAATGCCCATTTCTTCTCTAATATAGTACAATCAACCCTCCCTTAGGATTATATTCCTCTGGTTTGGGTGTTGACTAGCCTTGTGCCCCCACCCTTGACACTTAAAGTATTAAAACCCCTTGGGATTAGAAGTAGAATTCAATTTACCTTCATACCTTAGAGGATGTTTTTGGACCGCCTTGGTGGCCTCGAGCTCATCAACAATGAATGAGTTCTATTTAAGCTCCCTCTCAACCTCTAAAGCCGCGTGGAAGATGACATCTATGGTGTCAAATTTATCAAGTATTATGTGAGTGGAGATGTCCTTTTAACCTAACCTTTAAGTGGAAAATGTCATGACTTACTTGCTCCCCTCGGTGGTCAAGTTTCAACATCAATTATTGCAATTCTTCATAGTAAGCCATGACACTTTTCTCCCTTGCCTCAAATTATACATTTTAGCAAGGAGCTCATGCCTATAATTCTCGGTCAATTACCTTTGCCGCATAAGGTTCTTTAACCAAAACCAAGGAGGAGGTTGTCCCCCAATCATCTTATTCCCAAACCGTTTATCATACTCCCACTATGTATTAGCATACCCTTCGAAGTGAGCTATAACATAGAAAATTTTATTTTCTTCAGTGAGATCATTAAGTTGAAAGATATTGTCATAAGACAACTCCCATGCAAGGTAGGATTCAGGATCACTCTAATCTTTGAAAATGGGAAGGCTTACTTTGATGGAATTGAGACCTAAATCTCGGTTTGAGTGGCCATCTCTTACCTCTCAGCCTAAATCCCCATATCTACCCCTTATTCTTTATTCCCACAAGTAAACATCATCCTACAGCGCATAAACATCATGTCGTCCTCCCCTACCATAGCCCTCAACATGGATGGGTCTATTTGGGTTAAGTGGAGCTTTTATTGGTAGGATTGGATTTGGATAAGAAGGTCTTTTGTCAATTGGAGTTTGGATGGGAGGGTTCGGGTTTGGTGGTATTTGGGTTCCAAGACCTTTTTGTTAGACTTAGTGGAGTGGAGGATGGTTTGGTCTATCGTGTTCTTGGTTTCGGGAGTAAAGATTGGTTTGATTTGTGGCAATTGGTGGATATAACATTTGGTGCAAGGTCTCGGGAGCATTAGTTGGGGAAATATTTTGAAGGGTGGAAGGTTGACTCCTTTGGCTTTTGACACGTTCTAATCTCCCACTCATTGATTCCACATCTATATCTAATTTCTCAAGACTCACATTCAACCTAGCCACATCTCAGGACATAGTTTCAAGGTGAGCCAAAATGAGATTGATGGCAATATTGTCCATTATTTAAGCATTAGAAGCCTCGGGTTCCATTGTGGTGGTACTGAATATAACCCTTCAAATTACAGTCCAATCAAGATACAAAATCAGTCTGCAACATCACACACAACAATATAATACAAAACCTACAACACAAGACAAAGGTTAGTTCAAAACAACCTCACTTCACTCTCACACACTTTGTGCTCTCACGCTTGATTTCACAAATATTTGCAAGCTTGATTGTATCCCATGCTTGAGATGTTAAGAGGTGAACCAATTGTTTACAATGACTCAAAAGAATAAAGCACACAAAGGAACGTTAACATGAAGGACGGTTTCAAGACTAACTAACAATCTAGGATTAGCTTGTAAGTTAGTAATGGAATCAACAAAAGAGACAAAATAGACAACAAAATGAAACTAGAAGATCAAAATTTTAGGCTTAAAATTGTTGTGTGAACAGTAATTTGATGATGTGTCACTCTCCAATTGGTTGTGGGTTCAAGAAATTTCAATTATCAATTTGATGATTTGGTCACTCCTCAATTTGGAATGGATGAAATTGGTTTTGGGGGGAAAGTGTAAGTTTTAGAATTTTTTCAATTTCAATCTTCAAAAAGGTGTGACTTTGACTTGTACAATTCCCACAAAACAAGACCCTTGAAATAGGAAAAGTGGTTGAAAAGTTGTTGTCAAGTCAAGAGTGATGTAAACTAGTCCTTTAACCAAAAAATATTACACCTTATCTTTCACCTTTTGTATATTTAAAGTTCACTTTTCTTTCTTTAACAAAAGATAAAAGTATGAAGAAAAACAAGAACTCAAAACAACCTCCAAGAACCAAAAATGGATCCACACATCCAAGAGCCAACCCTCTGCAACAAACCACCAAATTTCATCCTAGGTCTTTGTTCATAACACAACTTTAACATGTTTAATTTCAAATATAGTTCAAGATACCTTTAGTGTTAGTGAATCAAAAAATACCACAAGAAAAATCAATAACAACAAAGAAATCCTAGACCTAGACTCCACAAATTTTAGCCAAGACTACAACAAGAACACTACAAGCTTCTCAGCCAAGAATACAACATGGGCAGATTGCACTTTTCTGGAATTTTCAAAAAAAATTTCAACAATTTTTTTTCTGATTTTTCTAACAAGCAAGCCCAAGATTAATCTTGTAGGAACAAGATCAAGCCATTCTTTGATATCAAATTATACAATAACAAACCAAGGAAGATACAAACATACTCCCAAAATAGTCCACAAACTCAATGAGCCGAGGAACCTTTAGGAGACCACTCTCAGACTCACTAAATAGAACAAGAAAGAAGGGATTTCAAGGTGTTTATCACACCAAATCAGCCAACCAAAATATTGTAGAAACAATAAAAAGATGAACAACACAATATGATAACAACAACAAGAGACACGGCTTCAGTTTACAAGAAACAAGAACTACACGAAATACAAGATAGATATAAGTAATTAAAACTAAAGCTTGAAAATAGTAAAACATGAGTATTGTATGAATACTGTGTCATGTAAGGATGAACTGTATATGGTCTGAATAGCTGGGATGAAATTGTGGAGTTCTATGTTTATGAGGTAAAGACTATCAAAACAACATGAGATAAATGAGCATGAATATATGAAAACTGTATTATCTATGAATACAAGACCAATTGTATATTTACTATGGTACTAGGATAATCTGTAATCAGAATGACTAAAAGTTGTATAACTGAGTATCTAAAAATCTGTTCACTTAGTCAAGCAAACCTGAACTAATAACGTACTAAATACTTACTAAGACTATGAAAGGTATCATCTAACTGACATGCCCCAATTTGAGCTAATCGGGGTCCAACCTGTAACCCCAGTTCGAAGGGTGTCAGTATCATTCCCGAGTACTAACATTGGCTGTGTGGATCCACTAAGATAAGGTCCCGAAGGAATAAAGAGTCACCCTCTACCAGTAGATGATATGGTGATATATGTGTCAACCCTCAAATGGCAGTTTAACATCTCAAACCTACACTAGATACGTAGTTCTGGAATGCAGGGATTGCTACTAAGGGTCACACCCTCTACTGGCAGGTGATACCCTATCCCTAGGTTAGCTTGGAGCTAAATCCTACTCCTAACTGAGTGAAACTGGAATACTAACTAGTCCATTCACTGTTAACTGATAACTAATAAGCTCAGTTCATGGTATTCTAAAAATAACAATGCATACGAATTTTGAGGTACTTATTAGCATTTTATTTGATTATGATGACTAACTGGATGACAAGACTCGTGGTGTATCTGAAACCATTCTGAACATACTGAATCTAAGTAAAAAGCTAAATTTTTAGTATTCATAACCCCCGAGACTCGGTAGCAATAACAATAAGGAGACATGAAAGCATTCGAAACCATGATAAGTAAGCATTATTCAAAACCCTCACTTGGGAAATTCATCATACACATGGGGATCATGAACTTGAACATAGAAATATCTTAAACATGGGAACATAGCATGATTACATAACTAAAATCATAAATTGGGAAATTTACATGAAATTCGCTTGAAATAGGACATGGGAATTTCATCAAAACATGTAAAGATAATCAATTAAACATAAGAATGTCTTAAACGTGATGGAATAATAGAGTAACATTGAAAAATTCATAACTTGGGGATTCATCTAGAAATTGATTGAATATGATATGGGAATTTCATCAAACGTGTGGAAAGCATGAATTTAAAACATAGGAATATTGCTAAACATCATGAATTTAGGATCTATCTTGGAATTTACTTGAATAAAGCATGGGAATTTCAAATTCATAGCACGAGGAATTCAAAATCTTGCATAGAATTACACTTGGGCTGAATTGAATTGAAAACACCATGAAAACATGAAATTCAATCTTTTCTTGAATATACAAAATAATATAATTCATTCTTTAATTGAAAGAAAAGGATTTTAAGCTCCAGGGGTGAAAAAGGACCCACGGATGAACTCCCACATACCTTAAAACTTTAAATCTTAAAGAAGAAACAAAATCTTGAAAGCTTTCTTGAATTGAAAAACTTGATTCTTGATTGTTCTTGAAAAGGAGGTGATGGAATGGATGATCTTGAAGGGGATTGTTTAGGGTTTGTCCTTGAAAGTAAAATAGGATAATGAGGGAAAATAATACCCTAATGGATGCTAAAAATCATGTTTTTACGACCTGGGTTGAGGTGGGAAAAGATCCAATTGCCCCTCATTCATTTAAACTAAAAATTCGTAACCAGGATTGTGGTTTGAAGGCTTACTGCGATGTTGTGTAATCACGGTGGCCTACTGCCTCACACAAAATATATCATAACTTTTCACTCGGGTATTGGATTAAGGAAAAATTGGTATAGTTGGAAGTTGACTCAATTATCTACAATTTGGTGGGTCTTGACCTGAAAAATTTTACATACATCAAAATTTAGACGCTTTCAAAGTTGACCCTTGTAGAATTGAATACCAAAATTTGGACGAATCAAAGGATCTTAGCTCAACTTGGCTCTAAGTAATTTCTATGAACACTCTTTAACTAATAAGAACTTCACACATTAGGATAAACTTCATGACACATGCATTCAAATTATGGATCAAAAACATGACAAATACATCTTCACCACGATGCGCCAAGGCTGCCACTGCTATAGCTACCACAACGTGCCATAATCGCAATGACTTGATATTTTGGAAATCTAAACGTGGTCCAAACCTCATTCGAAAATTCTGAAACTTACCTAAGACATGTTACTTACACCCCCCCTAAACATTATCAACTCAAAAACATGCATCTCGGTGTCGAGAAGGTCACTAGAAAAATCATCAAAGTAAAGAGGCCAAAACTTAAGCTAAGTCCCAACACTTAGCTAAATTTTCAAGCTTTTGGCCTCTTATGCAAGCACTAGGAGCTGAACTAAGCTAAGAATAGTATAGGGTATTACAATATCTCCCCTTTGGTAATATTCGACCACGATTGAGATTGGTTAGACTGAGAGTACTGTACTAAAGTAACTGAGGTCATATACTGAACATACATGACTTGGAACATGATTGTCTAACTGAGTCTGAAACATGATACACGAACTGAATATTGTGATTGAGCTGATTCCTTGAATACATGCAATGCCATGAGAATAGTTATAAGGTTGAGATAGAATCGAGAGAGTTAACTTATGAGTAGCTATTACTCTTGGCTGGATCTAATTTTGTGAAGAAAAGATGAGAGGTTTAGGAAATGAAAACTCAAGGGATAATATTATCTTTCTCTTGGGATCATTCATCCCCCGAATAATACTGACTTGGCTGAATTAATAAGGAAAGATTGAGATGATGCACGGGTCACTTACGAACTGTATTATGATTGAATATTTAGAATTTGAATATAATGCCTGATGCATGTACTGAACTAAATTTATGACTTACATGGTCGTGAATGAATTACCTCATGAATAGGAAAGATGGAAAACCATAGGAACTTGTTTGTCTGACTGCTAAACTGGGTTACTAGCTATATGAACTGAATCATATTGAAAGGTTATACTCAACTATACATTTCATTTGTACACCAATATGACATTCAAGCCTATCTCCATAATCATAAATGAACTTGTAGGCAAACAACCACAGAAGCATCTTTTACATATTTTCTAAACCTCTATCCTTAAAACTTCCATGCAATACCCCAAGAAAACATACATAGAATTTCAACTAATCATGACATAAGGAGAGGTCACTGAAAGTTAGAACATAAGGACATGACACAAACTGAATTTCATTGATCATTAGAAATGTAGCATGAGTATTGGAATCAAACATACTGTAAAGCATGAGTACATGAGTTATGAGCTACATGACCTAAGTTTGGAGTTCATAAATTCATAGAACATGATTTTTACTATTGAATAAACTGGAACTCCTCATACTAGAAACTGAAAGCGTACATAATTCTATGGAAAGTGAATTAATATGAGCAGTGTTCATGGAACTGACATGTAAAGCATGTGTAGGTATCGTGATGATTGAAGTACAAAACTTTGCACTGAGATAAGAATGTGTCGGGTATGATCCTCTCTTACTATTTTTCTACATATACTGCATCACTACTATTATCTGAGTGCCTGACTTTGTTACTTGCTCTAACATCTCCCCCTTAGATTTAAGTTATTATTCTAAGTATGTGGACCCCTTTAAAATCTCTTAACTAAACTGCAATCACTTTACTCTAAGTTCACACCATCTAGAGCTTCAACTTTTTTTTCTATTAGCGCAATTTTTACAGATTAAAACTTAGATCCTAACACTTAACATGGATATCCCCAAACCTTCAATTAACCATACTAACTTCCTTCATAGCCTACTAACATCATATTTAAACCATGAGAATTACCATTACACCAACATACCCAACATCAATAACATATACTTTGACTGAACAAACTTAAATTCTTGAATACATTGTTTTAAGCTTACTGGTTCACCTTTCATACAACTAGCCCCATAAATAGATAATCTAGTCAATCCAGCTAAAACTATCCCAACTCTACTACTGCTAAACTTATAGGTACATGATTTTAATTTTAGATCATATATTGTTAAGGGATTCTGAGAAGGGATCTAAAAACACATCTGGCATGAAGAGATTAACATGAAAATCTGCATAAGTTCCTCAGAGAAAACGCATTATTTAAGACATGAAAGAAGGGAAACATTTTCAAAATGCCCTATAGCCTCTCGAACAAAAGTACAGACTTCTCTGTACTATTTTGCAAAACTCTACTAGACACGACTTCATAAACACCTTAGGACACTTCAACTATGGGATCTGATACTATGTTTATGATGCCCTGATACTACCCCCTAGACATCAGATGGTGCTTAGGACCATAAGTGATCCTAAGCAAACCCATAAAGTGGCGTGCTGTTAAGCAACTAATTTAAATATATGTAAAATAAATGAGTTTACTATGCAGAAACATAATCATGATGAAATCTAAGGAAAATATAATACTGATACAATTTTACATTCAAATAAAACTGAAAAGAGGAACCAAAATTACATGACCGACTCTAACTAACATCTATGAAGCCTATACAATACTGACTATAGATAGATGGGACATGCCTACTACTACCACTAATCAATAAATATGAAAAATAGAGTAAGGTACATGAACAACATCTAACTAAAGTCCCCAAAGTAGGAGAACTTATCACCTATTGGGTAGAAATAGCAACTATCTGATCATGATGTATGGGCAATAAATAGTACCTACATTATGAAATAATGTAGCCACACAGACATATATGTGGATCATTACTTCTGGAATGTACTGAGTAAGCTGGGGTGAATGCACTAAGTAAACCTAATTATGTATGAAATCTTAAAATATGCATGCTAAGTGTAAATAGACTCACCAACAAGCTAGAAAAAACTGAAAGCTGAAAACATCTTCAAACATGAGTAACAAACATAATTTGATAAGATGGTGAATCATTACGATTAGTTTCTTAAAATGTTACTTTTTTAAATGTAAGTGGAACTGAATTTGGAAATAATAAAACATGGCTACTGTATGAATACTATGTCATGTAAGGCTGAACTGTACTTAGTCTTAATAACTGGGATGAAACTGTGGAGTACTATGCTTATGAGGTAAGGACTATCAAAACCACATGATATAACTAAATATGAATGCATGAAAACTATATTATCTATGAATGCAAGACTAAGTGTATATCTGTTATGGCACTGGGATAACCTATAATCTGAAAGACTAAAATTTGTACAACTGAGTATCTAAAAATTTGTTCACTTAGTCCAGCAAACCTGAATTGAAAACACACTGAATACTGACTGAGATTGTGGGAGGTATCATCTAACCAACATACCCCAATCAAAGCGAATCGAGGTCTAACCTATAACCCCAATTGGAAGGGTGTCAATACCATGCCACGGGTACTAATATTAGCTGTGTGGATCCACAAAGATGAAGTCTCGAAGGACTAAAGAGTCACCCACTACTGGCAGGTGCTCCGGTGAGATATGTGTCAACCCTCAAATGGAAATTTAACATCTCAAACCTACGCTGGCTACATAGTTCTGGAACATAAGGATTGCTACTAAGGGTCACACCCTCTACTGGCAGGTAAGCCCCTATCCCTAGGTTCTCTCGGTGCTAAATCCTACTCACAAATAAATAACACTAGAATACTAACTGGTGCATGAACTGTTAACTAATAATTGATAAGCTCAGGTCATGGTATTCTGAAAATAATAATGCATACGGATTCTAAGGTACTTATTAGCATTTAAACTATCTATGATGACTAACTGGATGACAAAACTCATGTTTTATTTCAAACCATTCTAAACATGCTAAAGCTAAGTAAGCAGCTAAATTTTGGGTATTCATAACCCCTAGGACTCGATAGAAATAAAAATAAGGACACATTAAAGCATTCAAAACCATGATAAGTAAGCATTATTCAAAACCCTCACTTGGGAAATTCATCATACACATAGGGATCATGAACTTGAACATGGGAATATCTTAAACATGGGAATATAGCATGATTACATAACTAAAATTATGAATTGAGGAATATACAGGAAATTCACATGAAATAGGACATAGGTGTTTCATCAAAACATATAAAGATCATAGCTTGAATATAAGAATGTCTTAAACATGATGGAACAATAGAGTTACATGGAAAAATTCATAACTTGGAGATTCATCTTGAAATTGATTGAACATGATATGGGAATTTCATCAAACTTGTGGATAGCATGAATTTAAAACACGGGAATATTGCTAAACATCATGAATTTTGGATCTATCATGGAATTTACTTAATTAAAGCATTGGAAACTCAAATTCATAGCACGAGGAATTCAAAATCATTCATGGAATCACACATGGGCTGAATTGAATCGAAAACACCATGAAAACATGAAATTCAATCTTTTCTTGAATATGCAAAATAATGTAATTCATTCTTTAATTGAAAGAAAAGGGTTTTGGGCTCCATGGATGAAAAAGGACCCATGGATGAACTCCCACATACCTTAAAACTTTAAATCTTGAAGAAGAAACAAAATCTTGAAAGCTTTCTTGAATTGGGAAACTTGATTCTTGATTGTTCTCGAATAGGAAGTGATAGAATGGATGATCTTGAAGGGGATTGTTTAGGGTTTTTTCTTGAGAGTAAAATAGGATAATGAGGGAAAATAATGCCCTAAAGGATGATTAAAATTGTGTTTTTACGACCTGGGTTGAGGTGAAAAATGACCCAATTGCCCCTTATTAATTTAAACCAACACTTTATAACATGGATTGCGGTTTGAAGGCTCACTGCGATGCGGTGTAATTGCAGTGGCTTACTGCCTCACACAAAAAATGCCATAATTTTTCACTCGGGTATCGAATTAAGGAAAAATTAGTATTGTTGGAAAGATGACTCAATTATTTACAATTTGGTAGGTGTTGACCCAAAAAATTCTACATACATCAAAAGTTATACATTTTCAAAGTTGACCCTTGTAGAATCGAATACCAAACTTTGGACAAATCAAAGGATCTTAGCTCAACTTGGCTCTAAGTGATTTCTATGAACACTCTTCACCTAATAAGCACGGCACACATTAGGATAAAGGTCATGATACATGCATTCAAGTTATGGATCTAGAACATGAAAAATACACCTTCACCGCAATGCGCCAAGGCTGCCACTGCTATAGCCACTTCATAGCGCCATAATCGTGGTGATTTGCTCTTTTAGAATTCCAAACATGGTCCAAACCTCATCCAAAAAATATGAAACTTACCCAAGATATGATACTTACACCCCTACACATAAATCAACTCAAAAAACTACACCTCAGAGTTGGGAAGGTCATTTTAAAAATCATCAATTTTATGAGACCAAAACTTAAGCATAGTACCCAACACTTAGCTAAATTTTCAAGCTTTTAGCCTCTTAAGAAAGCACTAGGAGCTAAACTGAGCTAAGAAAAGTATGGGGTATTACAATATATAAGTATGGATACTCATATTTCACCATTGTGATTTGAGTGCAAAAATCACCTCAAAAACACTATATAGGTCCCAATTATGGCAATTGCATTTTTGAAACCAACCCAACATTCATAAAATCTCAAGGAATTTTTACCCATACAAAAATGGTTAAAACCTAAGCTAAATTAGGGATAAAATCAAGCCCTAAGTATTTTGGGGTTTTGAGTAAGAAATTAAGAAATTTCACTAAGAAAAGGGTGAATTCTTACATTAAGTCATATGATAATCACGAAAATAAATATTAATCAAGCTCCCATGTTATCCATAAGCCTAAATTTTGAGATATATCACTCATTAGGGTTTTTATCTCAAGTAATGGATGAAAATGGCTAAAATTTTGACATTAGGGTGTATTTATACCTATACCAAGTCCTCAGGCCCCGCGATCGAGGCCCAGGATCTGCGATTGCTAGTCACTGCATCATAAGAAGATGTTGCTATCATAAACCTCCCTTTCCATGATCAAAACACTTGCTCTACCAAGGTTACCATGATTGCGGCCCTTGGCTTATGATTACAGTTGTCCTAGATAGCAGTTGAAACTTGGAAATTCTTCCAAGCTTTTGTTAAGACCTCAAGATTAATTTGGAATCCCATTTATGCAAATAAAATATGTAATCACCCTAATTCAACATTCTAAATGTAATGGCTCACTCGAAATTTCCATACGAGGTTGTTTCGATCAAATATGGGTCCCACACTCGAATTTCATTTTCTTAACTTTCTAACTAATAGGTCAAAATAAGCTCGAGTGCCTCAGAACCTGAACCAAAGGTATACCTAACCCGTAATCGATATTCCAGAGATTTTGGCACAATCAAAATTTGCATACAAGATTGTTTTGCTATTGTTTTTTATCAATAGCCATTTGGAACCAACAGAAACTATTAGCTCTAAAAATCAAACGAACTACTCGGTAACTGAATTGTAAGCTCGAGCAAGTGATAAATGACTTGGGGAAAATATAAAAAAGCTCTAACAGCAAAAATAAATGGAAATATAGAAAATAACCTAAAGGAGGTCACGACCCAAGACTACCCCCAATCGTATCATAGTCCTTAGAACCACAAATGATCCCAAGCTAACCCATGTGTTGGCATGATACTTAAGCAACTGATTTGACATATATATATATATATATGAACGCTAAAAAACTTAGTAGAAGCATAATAAACATGAGATAAGTTGTTTCAATACATAACTTATCAAAGTTTACAACACTAAAATCTGAGAAAGACAGAAGAACTTAAATTAAAAATATTGACTTTGACTGGCCATCTATGAAGACTCTATTAGTAATTACTATAAGTAGCTGGCCCATGCCTCCAACTATCATAAATCAATACATACGAACATGAAAAAGAATACAATACAAGAACTACAACTGACTATAGTCCTCAAAATAAGAGAACCTATTACCTACTTGCTGGAAGTTACAATCTATCTGACCCTGGTGTGTGGACTATATTTGGTACCTACACCGTGAAGGAATGTAGCCACAAATGAATATATGTGGTCAATACTTTAGAATATACTGAGTATGTGAGACATGTACTAAATCATGGAAATACTTAATGTATGCTTTAAATTGAGGACATAATCTACTTGCTAAAATATGTATTTAAATAATAGTTGTGTGTAAAATCTATAAGGCATAGTGAAATTTATAAGTTATGAGTTGAATATAATTTTGTAAATTAAAAAGTGATAGAAACATGAGTACCATATGTAAATCTCAAGTTAAAGATGAATAGGTTGTAAAATCATATTGAGGATCATGTATGAATACTGAGCATGAATGCATGAACTTGTAAAACGAATGCAAGACCAAGTAAAGCATGTGGTGAGATAATTTGCAAAATTGAATAACTAATAAACTGAACACTTGGTCATACAAACCTGAGCTGATGTGGTCTGAATACTGAACTGAAACTGTGGGAGCTATCTAAAACTAACATGCCTAAATCTAATCCAATCGGGGTCCAACCTATAACCCTAGTTGAAAGGGTGTCAGTACCTTGCCACTGGTACCGACACTGGCAGTATGCATCCACTATACTGATGTTTTGAAGGACTAGGGTATCAGTCGTCTACTGAAGGGAGACCCCTAAGAGAGTGCCATTCATCTTCTGTCTGGTGACATCTAATAACCTACATTGGCAATGTAGTTCTAAAACTTAGGGACTTTTACTAAAGGTCTCAATCCTCTACTGGAGGTGAGCCTTTATCCCTAGGTTTGCTCGGTTCTAAGTCCTACTCCCAATTGAAAGACACTGAAATGAAAGTTGTTACATGAACTGATAATACATATGCTCAAGTCATGGTATTTTGCTAATAACAGTGCATGTAGAATCTGAAGTAATCATAAACATGTAAACTAATGTATTTAGCATGATGTCATACTAGCGAGTGCTCGTTATGACAATGTTACAAATTTTATGAGATAAATATAAAATGATTAACTTGAGACCTTGAAAACTGTAACATGCAAGATCAACTAGGTATTGGGTATTCATAACCCACCAGCTTTACAAAGTATAGTTAAATATGAAAATTTTAAAATAATAACATGATACAAAATTTCATGACTTAAACTCAAAAACCCAACAATTTCATCAATATAACAAGTTATCATGATTAGGGTATGGAAGAATACTTGAATTTATGAGGAAACACTGGTTCATAGTTGAATTCAAGAATTACATGGAGGAATCATGGAATTTATACTTTTCATAGAACCCTAGTTTATGGAATTCATAAAACTCATAAATAAAACTCATAATTTTAGGCATGAGGACGAAAGAAGATCCTCATTGAATACTCACAAACCTAAATTTCTTGACTTCATGAAGGGAAGTATAAATTTGGATCCTTGGAATTGAATTCTTGAAGAAGAACCCTTATTTGGTGTTGTTGAGAACTTTAGAGGAAAAGGGATCATGTATTTGATGTATTTAGCGTAATGGTATGATAAAATCATGTTTATATTAGGCATAGGATAGTTTAGGACAAAAATGATTCGTTTACCCTTGAAAAACTAAAGAGAAATATGGGTTTTAGCATTTTTCAACAAGGTTCATACCACGCTGCTTATCATGGAGCACAAGGTCTATGCCACCCTTCTTATCATGGAGCACAAGGTCCATGCCACCCTTCTTATCATGGAGCACAAGGTTCTTGCCACATCAAAATCACAGACTCTCATTGGTTCCTCACGAAAATGCTTATAACTTTTAGCTGGAGTATCAAATTAAGGCAAAATCGGATGAGTTGGAAAGAAGACTCAATTAACTATAATTTGGTGGTGTTGAGTTCTAAAATCCTATCTATTACAGAAGTTATATACATTCAAAGTTGGGTCTTATATGATCAAATACTAAAATTTGATTAAATCAAAAGTTCTTAACTCAACTTTGCTCTAACTATTTTCTATGAACATTTTTCACCTCATAAGCACTCTTTACACTAGGCGAATAATCATTACATTTGTATTCAGATACAAATCATTGGAATAGAGTTTATACACATCAAAACTGTGGTTTAATTCTATCCTAAAAATGAAAGGTGTTACATTATCTTCCCCTTAGAATCGTTCATCTTCAAATGATGGGTAGGAGCTTATTAAAGCTTTAGAAGTATGGAGTAAATTTTGTAACTTCACATTAGGAATCTCCCTAAGAAAAACACATATAGTAATCAAAATAAAAGGGCTTCATGGCATAACCAAGTATATTATGAAAGCACAAATCATAAGACAACGAGACTAAGGTTGTACAAGGGGTATTACAATATCTGAGCTAGAATACTTGAAAAACTGAGATCATTCTCTGTACATTTATAAATTGAATCATGACTAAATATCTGAAACATAGACATGATGTATGGACTGAACTGAATTCATAATTTACATGGACGTGAATGAATTACCTCGTGGAATAGCCATAATCATGAATCTTCAAATGGTAAAACTAGATGGAAAGATGGAAAACTATAGGAGCTTATCTTTCTGGTTGCTAAACTAAATTACTGGCTATATGGACTGAATTATACTAAAATTTTATACTCAATTGGATTATTTCTTCAACAGGCTTTTATATATTCTAATAATATTAGTGAGCAAAGAATTCTGGGCATAATTTGATTAAGTTATCTGAATAAGGAATCGTAGCAAGGCTACAACTCTATAACATGGAATAAAGGCCTATAAAACATAAGCTAGGATAGAATTACTATGTCATAGGTAATGCATCTGCTAACTTTCTAGTTTAGCCATACTTCTCAAATACTCCTTCAACTATAATTTTACCTTTAAATACCATGCTCATTTTATTCAACTTATAATTCTCACATGGGTATTGATAACTCCATGTACTAAAGTCTGAGCCGAACAGAATTCTCTCACCATGTTCAAGCCTACTCAAAGTCACAAGGTACCACACATAGCACCATAATACTAGTCTAAACCATCGATTCAATATCCTATGTGTTTTCACAACTCTCATCAAAAGAATAATATTCATTACCACTTCAACAACTAAATTCAATCACTTACTAGGAATTCACTAATGTATACTCCATTCATCCACTTATATACTGTTGTATCATGTTTGGATGATGATCAGATGACTACAAGGGACCAGGTGCCTGGATATTCAAGGCAACGGTATAGCTGGCACGTTTCTGCACAGTTTTGTCCTCTTGTGTAAGAAACGGTGTAGGTGGCATTTGTACTATTTAAGACACCTGGTCTAATTATATTTCAACCTTATTCATCACTCATCTATAAAAGGAAAAAGATTCTTCTTCACCAAGCGGTTTTTGCAAAATTCAGAATTAAAGAGTGAAAATTAAGTAAGGAAAAAACTCAATCCAGTTGCTCAAGTATAGCTCAGGTTCTTATTTTTTGTACGCATAAAATATTTTTGATGGACTCAATTCTTGATAGACATAATTCTTGATGGAAATTCTTGAAATTAAGAAGAAGAAGTGACAAGAATAGTTGTCAAAAGCAGGAGGGATTTCAATGATGAAGATAGAAAGAAGATTAAAAATAATTATAAGGTTGAGAAATTGCTAGTTTGTGGTATAGGGCCAGATGAATACAATAGGATTTCTGCATGTAAAAATGATAAAGAAACTTAGGACTTCTTGAAAATAGCTCATGATAGAACTATAGATATGAAGGATTCCAAAGTTTTCATGCTTACTACCTAGTATGAAACATTCACAAAGAAAGAAGGAGAGATAATACAGAAAATACATACAAGATTCACTTCCATCACAAATGAGCTTAACTACCTAGGTCAAGAGATTCCACTGTATAAGCAACTGAGGAAGATTCTTAAGGTTCTACCAAAATCCTGGAAAAGCAAAGTAGATACTACTATTAAGGCAAGGAACCTAAAAACTCTTACAATAGATAAGCTTATTTGAAATTTAAAAACTCGTGAACTCAAGAAGAAGCAAAAACAAGAGAAGAGAAAAAGAAAAAGGGAAAAATCTCTCAAACTGAGGGCACTAAAATTAGACTCAAATAATGCATACACTGATGTTTCCTATTTGGCAGAAGTAATTGTGAGATCTGTGAAGAAAAGTGGCCAGTTTCAAAGAAGTGGAAGTGGAAGCAAAAAGGGAAGCACTATGGAGGTTTGTCACAAATATAGAAGTCCTGATCATTTTATTAAGGATTGTCCTATGCACAAATTTGACTATTTGGAATATCTCAAGACCGATGATGACAAAGGAAAGAACGGGGACCAATTCCTTGTAAAATTAAGCAAAGAGACTACAGCTGATTATGAAGTAAGGCAGACTCTAGCAATATGGGAAGATTCCTCTGGTCAATCTGAAGCAGAAGGGAAGCAAGAATATGTTTCCATGCTGGTAGTGGAGGATGAGAAAATGACCTTTGATTCCTTATTTGCCTTTATGGAAAAACTAAATATGAAGAAGAAAATGAGGTAACATTTTCTGATATTAAAGAAAACTTAAAGAATTACTCTGCTTGAAAAATAAAAATGCTTGTCAATATGTTGATTGATTCAATATGTAAAATGACTAATGAAAAAACTACTCTAGAACAAAAGGTAGAAAGTCAAGAGCTTGAGTTGATAGCTTTAACCCTCCAGATATCTAAATTTGAGGAACATGTTGCAAAGCTGAAAACTGAAAATCTAAGCTTAGTTAATCAACTGGAAAAAGCTAATAGAACCTATGATAAAGAGAAGAATGATGATCTTGGAGGAAAGATTGAAGATCAAGAGCTTGAACTGATAGCTTTGACTCTCCTGATATCTGAAATTGAGCAATAGGTTGCTATACTCAAATTTGAAAATCTAAGCTTGGTGAGTCAACCAGAGAAAGTAGATACTTTTGAGAGTAAAGGGAAGAAAGAAGCATCAAAGTTTTAGGTTGAGCTTAAAGAAAAATTGGAGGATTCCCAAAAGCATCTTATGTCTATACTCAAGAAGAATAAGGAGTTGGTGAGGGACCTGGTCCGTCTGAGAGATGAACTTAAAAAATCCCTACAATGGACTACATCCTCTCAGATCCTTTTTAACTTAACTAGTTGAGGTGATAACTGTAACGCTCTGAAACTGATACCTAAAATGTTACATGGTGCTCATGACCCCAAATGACCACAAGCTAACTCATGACTGATATCTATAATTGAGCACTGAATAATATACTGTAAATATATGGAATATAAGTTGTAAGGCCATAAAGTTCAAAACTGAACTAATACTGAATATAAAACACTATCTGTAATGGGGTATAACAATACCCAAACTGAATAAAATGTCTGAAATATGTTATAGTCTGAAAGCCTCTAAATTATCTAAAATCTGTGGAGTTGATGGGACATATCCCTAACTAACTCTGACCTACTGAAATAATAAAGTAATAAAATAATCATGCTATCCTAGAATGATTAGGATTGACTAGTAGTCTGGCTGCTGAAGGTCAGATCTACTAAGGATGCTCAGGAGCTCGTGCTTCTAAACCTATGGTATAAAACACCATAGCGCAAATACGTCAGTACATTGAATATATTGGTATGCAAGTAAGGTGGCTGAATACAATGGTTCATATGCATGAATAATACTAACTGACTGAATAACATAAACATAAGAATACATGAATAAATACATAACTGAAACTGAATACATGGTAATACTGACTACTAAATCTTAATACTGATAACAAAAGATACTGATAACTAAGATAACTAATACTGAGTGACTGTATCTAACAATTTAGATTCTAATAAAACTAGCTGAGTTTCGTACTGTACTGAGTGACTGTATCTAACAGTCCTAAAATTTGAAAACTATCTGAGTTCTATTACTGAGACAGAGTGACTATATCTGACAGTCCTAATTCTATAACTGAAACTCTGGGAAAATTTATCTAACCGACATGCCCATATTAAGCTATTATAGCTTAGTTGGGGTCCAATCTGTAACCCTAATTATAGGGGTGTTAATACCGCACCACAGATAAGGATAAGTTGTGAGTGACCCTCTATCAAGGGGTGTTAATACCGCACCACGAGTAAGGATAAGCTGTGATTAACCCTCATCTAACAGTGTCCCCAAAGGATAATAGTGGGACCCTCATCTGACAGTGTTAATCCACCTCATCAACCCTCAACTGAAAGTATTGATGTCTCAACCTATGCTGGCTACACAGTTCTAGAACTCAAGGATTACTTCTAAGAATTATACCCTCGACTGATAGTGTGTGTTCCTGTCCTTGGGTTTACTTGGTGCTGAATCTTACTCCCATCTGAATAGACACTGAACTGGACTGGACTGATCTATTATAGATTGTACTGATTAACTGGACTGAACTGAGTTTACTAGATTCCATTAACTGTCGAAATACTATTGATATCTGGTAACTGACTGAGATTTCTGAGATTTTTTAGTACTGAGATTACAGGATTACTGAGATTACTGAGATTACTGAGATTACTGAGATTACGGAGTACTGGACTGAAGGTGAATTTACTAAGTTTTCCTGAGTCATATGACTGACTGAATTCTACTAATCGTGGATTGACTGAGAGTATCGTGAAAACTGACACTAGCTCTAGGCACATAGCTAAATTGTCGGGTACAAGTACTCCCAGGACTCGATAGCATGAAACTGACAAGACTTGACACTTCTTGAACACATGACCAATATCAATAATTCATAATACAATAAGTTGGGGATTACACAAAGTACATAGTTATCATAATCTTGTACATGGAAGGAATGCATATAATCAATGTCATAATTCCATATTCTAGCATCATGAGCATTTCAACAAACATCTACATTGCACATCAATAGCATGGGACACATTTGAACATAAGGGTAAAATATGAATCCATCACTTAAGTCACAATTGAACTATATTACATGATTTCTAGTCTTCTAGGCATTTTATCAAACACCTTACATGTACCACTTAGGGCATAGGTATAATCATCAATTAACACCTCATAAACCATTTAATTCATGGATTTAAACTCATATACTAATGTAATTCTATAAAAACACATTGAGATTCCAACTTGGAAACCATACAACAACAATCATATAAATATAATCAACCCACAACATAATATTCATAATACATAATTTAAAACATGATTCTTGAGCTTCATGGACAAAAGGAATCCATGAATGAACACTATGCATACCTGAGTTAATGAATTTGGAAGGATTGATGGAGAGTTTTTGTCATTTGGCCCTTGCATTTGAGAGCTAGGGTTCTTATTCTTGAGAGAGAAAGATTTTGTTCTTGAGACAAAGTGAGGAAAAGTGATGTAATAATGTTTTTAGGGCATAATTTCATGGTTAAGAACTGATATAGGTCTGACTGTTCTCTCTATCTCTCTCAGGATACTTCAAGTAGAAGTGTCTTGTCTTAAAATGGTTGATTTCAAAGGACCTAGTCCCTAGCAAAATAGATCTGAAATTTTCAAGTTAAGAAGTGCATGGAGCTTCTAATTAATTAAAAAAGCTATTGATCCCTAGTGGCAGTAAAGTCTCAGAAATTGAAAAATCCATTCATGATGATGATTTTGAAAGGATAAAAGGTGTAGTTAAGAATGATGTTAATTCACAATACCAGTCACTAATATCAGCTCAGGTAAAAGAGCAATAATAAATAGTCATGTTAAAATACTCAATGAACTGGTCCCAAAGGAATTCATCTCAAAAGAAGGATCTTGAGAAAGTGTAAATGAAGTAAAGACTTACACCTAGCTCTCAGAATTAATGGTTGATCTCTTAATAGTTCCAAAAAGGGAGTGTGCAGTGGATAAAAAGTTAAAGAAAGTAATGATTTGTTTGACTAGACCTAACATGTGAATCAGTGTATCTCCTCAAAATTTAGCTATGTTCAGGAGGCAGGTATACTTGGTAGAATAGGTGCATGTTGGTCTAACTCAGTATTATACACTTGCAGGTATACACCAATGGGAAAAACTTTGGAGGAAAAAAATATGACATTCACAAAATCAAAGATTCACTTAAAGAAAAAGTGGGACCTAGTCCTTTCTCACAGGTTAGTATCGTAAAAGTGAATTTTTTGTTTGTTCTAAGCAGATAAACCCATTTTTTCTCTCTTTCTATGTCAGAAAAATTATCTTATTCTAAAAGAAAGGATGAGTCATCCCTTAATTGAAAATAATCACTTCCAATTCTATCATAAACCCTTTATATGTTTGGTCCTTTATTTATGTCTGAGGATACCCATTCCTTTTCTTATTTAAAAAAATGGGGGAAACAAAAGTCCAGTTACAAATACTTCTCCTGTGAAAAGGACCTATAAATGGCTATCAATTCCTCATTTTTATGTCTTCTTAAAGAATCTGAGCTTAGCATTAGTAAAAGTCCTTCCTCAAATCCTCTTGAAAAACATCCCTTGTTTATCACTCTTCCAAAGCTAAACCCCTCAATCATTTAAATTATTGATGAAGAATTATCCTTGAGCCATCAAAACTTTTCTGATAAGATAAGACATTGATGGATGATGCTTGGGTGGATGAAAACCTCATCTTCCTATCAAATAGCCTAGTAAAGAGTTTATTTTCTGTCAAAAACAAAAATATTAGTAAAATAATAAAATGTTTTAGAGAAAAGTCTAAAAGTTTTATTAAAAGAGAGACTTATGAGAGACCTGGTCCCATAAAGAGGAAAGTAGTTGAAAGGGAATTTGTGATCATCTATACTGGAAGGAAAAATGGTGAGATAAGTAAGGTTGTGTCTAAATAAGTGAGAAATAGGTTTTTGAAGAATCAAAAGGTAATAACTGAAAGGATTTTTTACACAATTTTTTTAATAGAACCTAGAATGTTGGAGTTAGTTGAGCAGGTAAAACATCAAGGATGGATGCATCTCATGGAAGGACCTAATCCCACTATTTTTTATGAGATAGTCAAGGAATTCTATTCCACATTGAATTTCTCAAAAGATGGGTTGAATCTGACTGCACGATTCCAAGGAAAGAAAATAAAGTTGAATAAAGAAACATTGGGAAGAATTCTAAAAGTTTCTATTTATGGTATGAGGACACTCTCAATACATTAGCCCTCAATAGAGTTTTTAGCAAGTACATCAAAGGTCTAAGGGAAATTTTTAGCTGCTATGAATAGAAAATCACTCAAGAGTGAAATTCAATTGCTTTATGACTTTGTTAACAAGGTGATTCTGCCTAGATCACAAAAAAGAGAGACTGATTTAGCTGCTGACCTGTATCCATTCGAATGCCTTAGAAGTTTTGAATTTATTAGTCTGCCTGCATTGATGATGGAACACATGCACAAAGTGGTTCTGGGAAAAAAATGGCAAACATAGTATGCCTTATGGTTACTAGTTAAATAAGGTATTTAATCACTTTAGTATGTGAGAATGGAATTCCTAGAACTGGATTGCAAATGCTTGGAATTAAGACATTAATAAAAACTGAATGTGTCAAGAAGAACTCAAGAACTAACTGCCAAAGGGAATTCAGCAAAGAGATAGATAATTCACAGCTCAATATAGCTACAAAGGATGCAGAGACCAGGAAACTAAATATGATAATTCAGCATCTGACTATTGAAGGACCATGTGTCACTAATAATCTTAAAATTGAGAATACTAACCTAAAGAATAAATTCTCCACCTTGACATATGAGGTTCTTATTTTGAATGCATAGATAAGGCATTTAACCAAAGAATTACTGAACTATCATACTGCATATCACAATAACCTAGCTCTACTCCTCAAAACCATCCTTCTAAGTCCCTCCCCTGTTTAACCTTTCTTGATTCCTGTGGTTTTTTGCTAGAATATTTAAATTATGCACTATATTAATACTTGTCGTCAACATATGAATGAATCCTTCTTTGTATGTTGCATGTATTTCCTCTTTTTATTAAAGTTGTTCATTATGTTAGTGTTTCCCTAGTGGCCATAAGTTAACTAACTTGTGCTTATCTTTACTCTTGGTTTACTGCTATTCTTTTTCAATGATTCCAAAAAGGGGAATACTAACTTCATGTATTAAGGACCAAGTATTTGTGTGTTTAATCTAATGATGTTAGGGATCGGGTACCAAGGACAGCACATGTTTGATGATGTCTTTAAGTATAAAGGCATAATGATAGGAAAAGTATACAAATACACTTAATGATGAATGGTGCATAATGATAGGAGGAAAAGATTGAAGCTGGATAGCAATTGACAATAAGGGACCATGTCCCTATATCATATGAAAGCATATTGATAGGGTGAACATTCAACTTGGTAATCACACTAATTAAATATGATAAATGAAACGTGATTATTGATGCTCAAAACTCTGTGGTTGTTTTTTCATCATCGAAAAAATGAAAAATTGGTGTATCATGTTTTGATGATGACCAGATGACTACAAGGGAACAGATCCCCGGATATTCAAGGAAACAGTATAGTTGGCACGCATTTGCACAATTTTATCCACTTATGTAACAAACTGTGCAGGTGGTGTTTGTACTATTTGAGACATTTGGTCCAATTATATTTCAACCCTATTCATCACTCATCTCTAAAAGAAAAAGGATGTTTATTTATCAAGCGATTTTTATAAAAATTAGAATTAAAGAGTGAAAATTAAGAGAGGTAAAAACTCAATTCAGTTGCTCAAGTATAGCTCAGGTACTTATTTCTTGTATGCATAAAAGAGTGAGTGTTCTTGAGTGAGCCCTGAATTGTATTTAAAGAACTTAAGTTACAAGAGTGATGCTCTTTTACTTTTACTTTGAGAGTTTTATTAAGTTGAGTTACTTAAGGTTGATATTGATTAGAGTTAATCAATATCAAAGTATGTTCTTAGCAGAGTTTCTAAGGTACGCTTGTAGTAGAGTTATTAAAAGAAGGAGGAACCTAGAGTTAGGTTTATTGATGACTGTAAATAAGAGTTTGATTATAGTGAAGTTTTGGGTGCTTATGAGGGCAAGTCAGGGTTTTACTTCCCTTGATCAAGGGGGTTTCAACATTAAATTTTGTTTTATTTACATTTCCTGCACTATTTTGTGTTCCTGGTTGGCTTACTATATTTTTGCCTGTGATTGATTTGGAGGGACCTAGTCCCTTACAATATGGTGCAACCCCCAAGGTTTCAACATCTACAAACATGGCATTCAAGCCTACTGTTACAACCACATATGAACTTCTAGGCAACCAACCCAAATAGGAATTTTCTCATACTCCCTAATACCTTTATCAATAATAACTTTCATCCACTATCCCCAAGAAGACACACCTAGAATATTCAACTAACTATGATATATACGAAAAGCATTAACTCAATATTCCTTCACACTTATAGCCTCAAATAAAATAAGCAAACAAAAATCTTTCCCTAACAATGAATATTTGCTCTCTCCTATCTAAACAATTGTCAATCACTACTATCATTTCATAAGAAGAGGTCACCGAAAGGTTAGAATATGAGATCCTGAAGCATGAAAGAATACTACGCATAAATTTGACACTTAAGTGAGGCCTGGTGAACAGAGTATCAATGGGATGGATTCATCAAAAGAGATTTAATCTGAGGATATACATAACATAATGCAAACTTTAACTGGTCATTAAGGGTGTACCATAAGTATGGGAGCTGAGCATACTGTAAATCATGAGTACATAAGTCATGAGTTGCGTGACCTAAGATTTGGGGTTCATAAATTCATGGAATATGATTTGTACTTCTGAGTGAACTGAATCTCCTTATACTAGAAATTAGGTGCATACATGGTTCTATAGAAAGTGCATGAAGATGAGCTATGATCATAGAGTTGACTTGTAAGGCTTCAGTAGATGTTTTGATGACTAAAGTACAAAAATTTTCACTGAGATAAGAATGGTTCGGGTATCTTCCTCCCATTTTGTTGTTCTAGAACTCACTAGCATCATTGTTAGAATCTGAGATCCTAACTTGGTTCCTTATTCTATCATCTCCCCCTTATGTTTAAGCCATTATTTTAAGTATATGGACCCCTTTAATAAAATCTAAACTGAACTGCAACCACTCTACACTAGAGTTTGAGATATAACAATACACATAACTAATAAACTCCCACTGAAGAACTATACCTGAAAGTGTAAAACCCACTGGTAGTACTTTCTTCAGAGATACAACTCGTGACTTTCTAGAGCCCTAATAGTCATCATGTAATAACTTAGATACTTACTAACTTATAAACTTTAGGAGTATCACCATACCCTGAGTTCACACCATCTATAATTTCAAACTCTTTTTTCTAATCGCTTAGTTATCCATAATTCAAACTTAGATCCTAACACTTAATATAGATATCCCTAAATTTTAAAGGAACTCTACTAACTTAGTACTACTGGATAGGAAATATGAACACTAATCCACACAAAATTTTATGAACATACTCAACCTTATCAAGCTCTTGTACCGTTGTGGTCACTGTCTAATCTCTATGCCGCCTAAACTATTAACATAATCAAAGTCTCTCTTAACTGAGAAATCTCTCCCAAAGTGCTATTATACAAACTACACAACACCTTTATGGCTCCACAGGCACATAATCTACTAAATTCAGATAAAAACTATCCCCACTTTGCTGCTGCTAAACTTCTGGGTTCATGCTTATAACTCTAGTCATATATTGTCATAGGATTCTAAGAAGGGGTCTAAGGGCACATATGACTTTTGATAAATGTATGATTTTCATAAATAAGAATGAATGATTTTAAACTTTAGAACTTAGAGGCACAGATGGGATCCTTTTGAGCCAACATACAATCCCATAATTATCTGTGGGAACTATCTGAGAAAACTCTATCAGTAGGAATTTAAGCTTGAATGTTTCTGTTACCTCAAAAATAAGGAAGAGTTGGCATGAATGGAGTAATATAAGAATCTTATAAGTTTATTAATAAACATCTCTATAGAATGATCTGAGATATGAAAGAAGGAAAATATTTCTTAAATGCCCTGTAGGCTCTCGATGAAAAGTACTGATATCTTTGGACTATTCTGCAAGACTCTACTAGACATGGCTTCATACATACCCTACTAAAATTGAACCTTATGCTTGGATACTAAGTTTGTCACAACCCAACACTATCCCCTAGTTGAAACACAGTGCTTAGAACCACAAGTGATCCCAAGATAACGCAAGTTCTAGCATAATACTTGAGAAACTGATTATATATATATATATATATATAAATATATATAACTGAGAAAAAGCATAATCAACATAATATAATCTATTTCAATACATAATTGATAAAAGTTTACAACACTAAAATCTGAGAGAAAGAAAGAGAGAAAGGAAATTTTTATTATAAATACTGACTCTAACTACCAATCTGTGAAGCCTCTATTAACACTGACTATAGGTATCTGGGACATGCCTCCAACTATCATAAATCAAGACATATAAACAAGGAAAACTATACAATACAAAAACTATAGCTAACTTAAATCCTTGAAATAAGAGAACTAGTCACCTACTAGCTGGAAGCTACAATGTGTCTAACCCTGGTGTGTGGACTACATCTAGTACCTACGTCATGAAAGAATGTATCCACAAATGCATATATGTGGTCAGTACTTTGGAATGTACTAAGTATATGAGACATGCACTAAATCTTGGAAATACATAATGTATCCTTTAAAATTGAGGACATAATATACTTACTGAAATATGCATTAAAATTATGGTTGTATGAAAAATCTATAAGGCATAGTGACATTTATAAGTCATGAGATGAATACATTTCTGTAAATTGTAAAATGGTAGAAACATGAGTACCACATGTAAATCTCAAGTTAAAGCTGAATAGGTTGCAAAACCATATTTAGGATTATGTATGAATACTGAGCATGAACATGTAATACGAATGTAAGACCACATAAATCATGTGATGACATAATCTATAAAACATAATAACTGAATAACTGCAAACCTAAGTTAGTGTAGTCTAAATACTAAACTGAGACTATGGGAACTATCTAAACTAAGATGCCCAAATCTAAGCTAATCGGGGTCTAACCTGTAAACATAGTTGAAAGGGTGTCAGTACCTTGCCACAGGTACTGACAGTGGTTATGCACATCTACTATGTTGATATCTCAAAGGACTAAGGTGTAAGTCCTCTACTAGAAGATGACCCCTAAGAGAGTGTCAGTCCTCTACTTGTGGGTGACATCTCATAACCGACACTAGCTATGTAGTTCTAGAACTTAGGGATTCTACTAAAGGTCTTAGTTCTCTATTGGTGGGTGAATATTCATCCCTAGGTTTTCTCGATGCTAATTCCTACTCCAAACTAAAAGACACTGAAACATAAGTTGGTACATACATTGATTATGGATATGCTCAAGTCATGGTATTTTGGAAATAACAATGCATGTAGAATCTGAAGTGATCATAAACATGTAAACTGATGTATTTAGCGTGATGTAATATTGGTGAGTACTCATTATGACAACGTTATAAACTTTATGAGATAAACATGATATGATTAACTTGAAAACTTAAAAACTGTAACATGCAAGTTTACCAGGGTATCGGGTGTTCATAACCCACCAGTATTACAAAGTACAATTAAATACGATAATTTCAAAATAATAATATGATTAGAAATTTCATGACTTAAACTCAAAAACCTAATAATTTCATCAATATAACAAGTTATCATAATTAGGGTAGAGAAGAATAGTTGAAAGAATGAAGTGTTGGAGTGCTAAATTGTTGTCCTATGCTGGTAGACTACAACTAATTAAATCTGTTGGCTTTCGCATGCAAACCTATTTGGCCCATATCTTCCTACCGCCTAAGAGAACCC
This sequence comes from Capsicum annuum, assembly GCF_002878395.1. Classification (NCBI taxonomy): domain Eukaryota; kingdom Viridiplantae; phylum Streptophyta; class Magnoliopsida; order Solanales; family Solanaceae; genus Capsicum; species Capsicum annuum. The sequence goes on from NC_061114.1 coordinate 78,090,179, forward strand.
TGAAATTGACCACAGGCCTTTGTAGGGTATTCTTGTGGACAGGTGCCATCTAGATTTCAAAGAAGGTACTTGTTGCTTGGTAAAAATTTGCCTTCCAAAATCAGCAGGTGGTTTAAATGTTCTGAATATCTATTTGTGGAATAAAGCTGCTATCACAAAACAACTCTGGGCATTGTCTGAAAAAAGGATGGATTATGGATAAAATGGGTACATACTTACGACTTGAAGTATGAGACTATAGAATCCTATGACTATCCAAAAAATGCCTCATGGGCAATTAGGAAAATTATCTATTGAAAAGCAGCATGTTATGGAAGCTCCAAGAATAGAAAGGGACTTGAAGGATAGATTGAAAGCATGTGCCACAGGAGTGACATTCACAATAAAGAAGATGTACAATGTTTTAACTCCCCAGCTCCCAAAAGTTTCCTAGAAAAGTATTATTCTAAAGCATTTTGTGTACCCAAGGCACAATTTTACCCTCTGGCTAGCTTTGCTGAATAGACTATCTACGTTTAAGAGGCTAGAAAAACTTGGAATTCAGGTGCCAAAAATATGTGTGTATTGTGGAAATGCAGATAAAACACATGATCACTTATTTCTTGAATGCATTTCCACAAAACACTTATGGATGAGATTGCTGAGTTGGCTAGGTCTGCAGAGAAATGTAGGTTGTTAGGCTCATGAAACAGAATGGGTATCCAGACAAACTAAAGGTGCTATATGCTATCTTATGTAGTGTATTTGTAATGATGGTAAACATCATATGAAGGAGCAAAAATAACATCAAATTTGAGAAAGGTGTATTTGAAGAGAACAAGGTTTGCAAGAAGATAGAAATTAACATTTAAATACAAAACCAAATGCATCAATGTTGGGGAATGATACTTCAAAAAGTTTTTGAAATACCATGAAAGAGATTGAGTATCATTAAGTTTTTGTATTTTCTTCTTTGCTATGAATGTAATGTATAGTCTTTTTTGGTTTACTACTGGTTTGGCACCCTTGCATGTTAAGAGGGGAAGAAACTAGTATAGTCTATTTAGTTTAAACCAGAAAAATAGGGGGTCTTGCCCTGTTTTTGTTTCAAAATGTTGTATTTGGTGAAATAAAAAATACTTTATTTGCCAAAAAAACTAAAGAAAAATGCAGGTGTTAGCATTTCTAAACAAGGTTTGTGCCACGCTGCTTATCGCAGAGCACAAAGTCCATGCCACGTTGCTTATTTTGGAGCACAAGGTCTGACATACTGTTGATCACAGAGCACAAGGTTCGTGCCACATTGAAATCATGGACCCTCACTGGTTATTCATGAAAATACTCATAATTTTTCGCTTGGGTATCGGATTAGGGAAACATCAGATGTGTTGAAAAGAGGAATCAATTATCTATAATTTGGTGTGTCTTGAGTTTAAAAATTCCATATATTCCATAATTTATACACATTCAAATTTGACCCTTGTAGGATCGAATACTAAAATTTAGTTGAATCAAACTCTTAACTCAACTTTGATCTAAGTGTTTTCTATGAACATTTTTCACCTCAAAAGCACTCTTCAAACTAAGCTAATAATCATTAAACATATATTCATAGACAAATCATTGGATTATATTATACATGTAGGAATGATTTGAATTCTAGCTCAAAAATATGGGGGTGTTACCAAGGGTGATTACATTCAGCATCTTTGAGCAAAGGCAGATGATTTATGGATGATTCGAGGATTTATTATTTTGCATCGATGTAGACTTATATTGTAATACCCCGTAAAAGTCTTATCTCATTTCAGATCTCAATTGCATGTTAAGTGGGTCCAAAACTTGAAAATTTGGCAAAGTATTGGGGGCTTAGTTATTTCCAAGACCCCTAAACTTCGATGATTTTATCTTTGGTTTTCCTAACCTTGAAACTTTAATTTTTGAGTTGATTCATGATCGTGGATGTTAAAATTACATCTCGGGTGAGTTTCAAAATTTTTGGATGAGCAAAAAGATGTGTTTGGAAGCCCAAAATAGTGGCAGCACTGATATTAGCCCACGTCGTGGGCTCCAGTGCACCCTTCCAGACCGTGCGCCAAAGCCAGCGTCACACCCTCCATCGCTGCCTGCTTCTAATTTTTGGCATTTTACGGGCATTTAGATCTTTTCCCTTCACCTTATCAGTCCATAACACAAAATTTAGGTCCCTAAAGAACATTATTTACTCTTTTAATCATAAATCCTCCTCTCAAGAAATACTCCCCTTTTCCCAAGAACAAACCCTAACCCATTCTCAAGCAATTGTGAAATTCAAGTTTCTAATCTGCAGATTTGTCACGAATTCGATTGTTGAGGTATGTGTGATGTTCATCCATGGGTTCCTTTCACCCATGGAGTCCAAGAATCCCTTTCTAGTTTTAAATTATGAGTTTTTATATGTTCAATTTGAATTATCTCCATGAAGCTATTATTGATTTTGTATTTGATTTATGTTTACAGGATGGGATGAGCCACTATATGTTTTGAATATTAAAATCTTTATATTGAAAACCCTAATTCATGGTTTTAGTATTTTAATCTTGTTATACTTGCATGTTTTACCCATTACCATGCTTAAATTCATGACTCTTATATGTTTGATGAAATGTCTAACTGTTGGGTTTTGAGCAATGATCCCCTACCATGGATTTTAAAGCTTTATATGTCATCATTTTTATTTTCATTCAGTGTTGGTGGGTTATCAACACCCGATACCCAGTTGTTTACATAATTTCCAGTATTTTTAGAATGATTTCAAATAAACCATGAGCATTGTCATTTAGTTAATTATTATGATTAGGTTTTTGCTCAGTTAAGCTTAGTTCTGTCCAGTAAACAATGTCATTCAAATGGGAGTAGGATTCAGCATCGAGCAAACCCAAGGATGGGGGTAATCTTGCCAGTTTAGGGTTTGACCCTTAGTAGCAATCTCTAAGTTACAGAACTACCTAGCCAGCGTAGGTTTGAGATGTCTTCCTTCTAGTTTAGAGTTGACACATATCACATGAGTTTCCTGCCAGTATAAGGAAACTCATTAGTTCTTTGGGACACCAATTTGGTGAATCCACTCAGCCAGTGTTGGTACCCGTGGAACGGTACTAAAACCCTTCTAACTGGAGTTACAGGTTGTACCCCTATTATCTCAGATTGGGGCATGTCGGTTAGATGATACCTCCCACAGTCTCAATACAGTATTCAGTCCAGAATTTAGCTCAGGTTTGCTTGACCAAATCATACATATTACTAGTATTCAGTTATCAGATTTTTAGTATTTCAGTTTACATATTATTTCAGAAATGTATATATATATATATATATGCTTGGTCTTGCATTCTTAGATATTTCAGTATTCATTTATTCATGTTCAGTTATTTTATGTTATACAATTAGTCCTTATTTCATATCCATAGTAACCCATGCATTTTAGCCTGATCTCATCTCATATACTAGAACATTCAAAGTACTGACCACCTTTGGACTATGATGTCTTATATCATAGGTTTGCACGCTCAGATTCTCGGTCATACTTAAACAGTCCAGCGCTTCAGCAGTAGCAGTAGTGGTGAGTCCTGATCTATCAAGGACCTGTATGTTTATTCATTTATTACCATATTTTTATTTAGTTAGTCAGTTAGAGTTAGTTAGGGTCTATCCTATCAACTCCTCAGTTAGTTAAGAGGCTTTTAGGCTTTCAAATAGTCAGTTAGTTACTTTTAGTTTTTATCAGATGTTTCAGACTTGTGATTGATTCAGTATCTCAGTGTTTAAATTTATATTCCTTTTATAGTTTATCTTTCGTACATGTGTTATGTTTATATTTTATTAAGTGCTTACATCAAGTACCAGCTCAAGGGTTGGATTGTGGTCACCTATGAACGTAAGCACTGTTATTGTGACTAGGGGGTAGCCTCGAGTCATGAGAAAACTTGGTATCAGAGCCTAATGTTTTGAAATGTCCAAAGGAGTCTGAAAGTTGCATTGACTAGAGTCTTATACATGGGTGTGAAGCGCGCCACACTTATGGACAAGCTGCTAAAAGATATTTTTTAGGAAAAGTTTCCCTTCTTTCAATATTCATGTCGTCCGAATGGGCATGAGCTCTATTTAAACTCTCTTTCTAACTCATACTTCATTCTATTTTTAGAAAATCCTTCCAATAGAAACAATGGATGAAGGAACGTGAATTAACCTGTACCTTTGCTTGTTCAGGAAGATCCCATGAACAAGCATGTCTCACATGCTGAATTTAGAGTTGTTTTCACTACTTTAGCTCACTCAGTAGCTACTTAAAATAATCAGCAGGTTGTCCCCCAAGCCAATCTAGTTTCCAACATATCTACAGCAAGGAATTTGGACTTTACCCAAATAAATGCTTCCTTATTTTAGGGATCTAAGTCTGAGGAGGAACCATAGAAGTTTCTTTATATGGTTTAGAATGTGACTAATATTATAGGTGTCACTTTGAGTGATAGTGCAGTGTTGGCTGTACATCAGTAGCTCACAGCTGGTATAAGTAATGGAAGAAGGATAGGGGAAATAAGGCAGGGCCTTCAGAGTGAGAGGAGTTTGCCATAACTTTTCTAGAAAAGTTCTTTCCATTAGAGTTGTGGGAAGCTAAAGTTCATGATTTCATTAATTTGAAGGAGTTCATCAAGCTAAAGTGCAAAAGTTCCCACAACTTAAGGAATACTCGCTTAAGTTCACTCAGTTGGCGAGGTATGCTCCTTCGATGGTGGCTAATAATAGGTCTAGAATGACTAAGTTTGTTTTTGATGTAGCTGATAGTGTGGTCAAGAAGTGTAGGATAGCTATGTTGATTAATAAGATGGACCTATCTAGGATTATGGTTCATGCTTAGCAGATTGAGAAACAAAAGCTTATGGAGAAAGAGAGAGAATAAAAGGGACAGAATAGGTAGCTTTAACTTTTCTCAGCCGAGGTTAGAGGGTGGTAACCATTCTTAGTTCTATCAAAATTTTTCAGCCTTAGCTCTATGTTTAGCTAGTTCTCTAGTGCCAAAGTTCTGAAATGACAATCGGGATATGGCGCCAGCCTCCAAGTCCTAGGGTAGTGTGAACAGTGGTCATACTAATGCACTCTGTGGGAAGTATGGTGGGAATCATCAAGGTGTGTTAAGGATGGCAATGATGTATGTTTTGAATACAGCAAGCCAGTCCATAGAGTTAGATAATGCCCATAGGTGGGTCAGCATAGTTATTATAGTCATTCCTAAGTTCCAGCAGCGTACCGCTTCCAGTGCATCCAGTGGTTAAGTTCAGAACAAGCTCTATTCACTCCAGTACCCACAGGATCAGGAAAGTTCTCCTAACATAGTTACGGGTACATTACATATCTTTCACCTTCCTGTTTATGCTCTATTAGACCCCAGAGCTTCGTTTTTCTTTGTAACCCCTATATAGCAGTCGATTTCAGTGTCAGCCCCAAATCTTTAGCAGAAGCTTTCTCAGTATCTACTCCAGTAGGTAGATCTATTGTAACCAAGCGAGCATATAGGAACTGCTCGATTACAGTGTCCTAGGGAGTTACCTCAATTGATCTCGTAGAGATAGAGATGACTGATTTTGATGTCATTCTCGATATGGATTGGCTCCACTCATGTTATGCTATAGTTAATTGCAAAAATAGAGTCATTCAGTTTTAGTTTCCTAATGAACCAGTTATTGAATAGAGGGGCAGTACTTCAGTGCTTAGGGGTCAAATTATTTTATATCTTAAGGCAAAAAATATGATATCTAAGAGGTGTGTTTACCATCTTGTTCAAGTCAAAGACTCCAATTATGAGACTCCAAGTCTCGAATCAATCTCAGTAGTAAGGTAATTTACAAATATTTTCCCTAAAGATCTTCCCGGAGTTCCTTCTAAAATGGAAATTGACTTCGAAATAGATCTTCTTCTAGATACCCAACCTATATCTATTTTTCCCTATATAATGGCTCTAGCTGAGCTCAAAGAGTTGAAAGAAAAGTTGAAAGATCTCTTAAACAAGGGATTTATCAGGCCCAGTGTTTCCCCATAATGCACTCTAGTCTTTTTCGTGCGAAAAAGAATGATTCACTCAAAATGTGCATTAATTACTGTCAGTTGAACAAAGTCACTATCAAGAATAAGTATCCACTCCCCAAGATTGATGACTTGTTCGACAACTTCAGGTTGTATGTTATTTCTCTAAGATAGACCTCAGATACAACTATCATCAGCTTAGAGTCAAAGATTATGACATTCCAAACATAGCTCTTAGAACTCGGTATGGTCACTTTGAATTTCTAGTTGTCTTCTGGACTAACGCATGCCCCTTCCATTTTTATGGAATTGATAAATAGGGTGTTCAAAAGGTACTTGGACATGTTCATCATAGTCTTCATTAATGATATCCTTTTCTATTCCTGTAGTAAAAATGATCATGCAGACTATCTAAGAATTGTATTGAAGACTCTTAGGGGCCATCATTTGTTCACTAAATTTAGAATGTGTGGATTTTGGCTAAGATTAATAGCTTTTCTTTTTCATATTATTTCTTATGATGGAATTCGAGTTGACCCCCAAAAGACCAAAGCAGTGACAAACTGGCCCTGACCCTTCTCTCCATCAGATATCAGGAGTTTCTTAGGTTTGGCTAGCTTTTACAGATGGTTTGTTGTAGGGTTTTTGTCTATTTCATCCCCATGTATCGATTGACTCAGAATAAAGTAATCTTTCAGTGGTTAAATTCTTGTGAAAAGAGTTTTCAAAAGTTGAAGAGTCAACTCACTTCAGCCTCAGTTTTGACTTTGCCAGATAGTTCAGATGAGTTTATAGTTTATTGTGATGCTTCCAGAGTTGGTATTGGTTATGTATTGATGCAAAGGGGTAAGGTCATAGCCTATGACTCTATAAAGCTTAAACCCCATGAGAAGAACTACCCTACCCATGATCTTGAGTTGGCATCAGTTGTTTTTGCTTTGAAAATTTGGAGACATTAACTTTATAGGGTTCATGTGGATATGTTCACAAATCACAAAAGTTTGTAGTATGTGTTCTCGCAGAAAGATTTAAATCTTTATTAGAGAAAGTGGCTTTAGTTTTTAAAATATTAAGCAATAAGGATGTTTTATTATTTGGGTAAGGCCAATGTAGTGGCAGATACCCTTAGTATATTATCTATGGGTAGTGTTGCTCATGTTGAGGAGGATAATGAGTAGTTAGTCAGGGAGGTTCATCAGTTTGCCATATTAGGTGTTTGATTGTTTGATTCAGCTAAGGTAAGTATATGGGTCCAGAATGGTTCAGAATCTTCTTTGATTGCTGAAGTGAAAGAAAAGCAGGATAGGGACCCCAGTTTGGTTAAGTTGAAGGAATTAGTTAGAGATCATAAGATAGAGGTTTTCTCTCAAACCGGAGATGTTCTGTTGCATTGTTAAAGTAGGTTGTGTGTTCTAGGTGTCGATGGTTAGAGGCAGCGGGTCTTAGTAGAAGTACATAGTGTGTGATATTCCATTCACCCAGGAGCCACTGAGATGTATTGCAATCTGTGGAAAGTCTATTGGTGGAGTGGTATGAAGAATGAAATTGCAGAGTTTATGGCTAAGTATTCTAATTATCAGCAGGTTAAAGTTGAGCACCAGAGACCTAGTGGTACATTACAGGAGTTCAGCATTCCCACTTCAAAGTGGGAAGAAGTGAACATAGATTTTCTGATAGGGTTGCCTCGTATGCATAGTCAGCATGATTCTATATGGGTCATTGTAGATAAAATGACCAAATCATCTTATTTCTTGCCAGTTCACACTTCTTATTTAGCGAAGGAATATGCCAAGATTTACCTTAGAGAGTTGGTTAAGTTGCATGAAGTCCCCTTGTCTATATTTCAGATAGAGATACTTAGTTTACCTCTCACTTTTGGAAGGCTTTTCAAAAGGGTATTGGTACCCAAGTTAATCTTAGTACAACTTTTCATCCTCAGACAGATGGTCAGGCAGAGAGGACAAGTCAAACCTTAGAATACATGTTGAGAGTTTGTGTTATTGACTTTAAATAAAGTTGGGATGATCACTTACCTTTGATCAAGTTGGCCTATAATAATAGTTATCACTCCAGTATTCAAATGGCACCGTTTAAGGATCTTTAAAGGTCTCTTATCGGTTGGTTTGAAGCAGGTGAGGCTGTAGTAATAGGACCAGATTCAGTGTTTGATGCAATGGAAAAAGTTCAGTTGATTAAGGAGAGGCTAAAGACATCCCAAAGCCGTCAAAAATCCTTTTTAAATGTAAAGAGGAGAGATCTTGAGTTTGATATTGGTGACTTAGTATATTTAAAAATCTCGTCCATTAAGAAAGTGAAGAGATTTGACAGGAATGGGAAGCTCAGTCCTTGATATATTGTCCAGTTTAGAATCTTAAGTCATTTTAGAAAGGTGGCTTATGAACTTAAATTTCTTGGAGATTTGGCCTCAGTACATCCAGTGTTTCATGTTTCCCTATTGAAAAAATATATTAGTGATTCAGCTGTTGTCATCCCATTAGAAAGCATGGATGTTCAAGATAGATTTTCTTACGAAGAAGTCCCAGTTGAAATCCTTCATCGTCAAATTTGTAGACTAAGGAACAAAGAAGTTCCCTTGGTCAAAGTCCTTTGGCGGAATCAGTCCGTTGAAGAAGCCACTTGGGAAGCAGAAGCATATATGTGAACCAAGTACCCTCATATTTTCTCCGCAAACTCAAATCCAGCTAAAGGTAATGATTTTCCTTAGAATTGACTATCTTCGATTCTCAATTTTAGTTATGAAAGCCATTTCATCTCATTGCATACATTCAGTTCAGTTTAGTTCATGTGTCACATTTCAGACTCAGCCATGTAATCATGTTTCCAGTTGTGCATGTTCAGTATGTGATTTTAGTTTCCCCGATATTCTCATCTTATTCAGTCTCATTCGAGGATGAATGTTCTCAAGGGGGAGATATTGTAATACCCCATAAAAATCTTAGCTCACTTCAGCTCTCAGTTGCATGTTAGGGGGACCAAAACTTAAAAACTGGCTAAGTGTCGGGGGCTTAGTCATTTCCAAGACCCCTAAACTTTGATGATTTTATTTTTGGTCTTCCCAACCTCAAAACTTTGATTTTTGAGTTGATTCATGATCGGGGGTGATAAAAGTACATCTCAGGTGAGTTTTAGAATTTTTTGACGAGCGTAAGGGCATGTTTAGAAGCCCAAAATAGTGGCAGCACCAAGATTAGCCTGCGTTGCAGGATCCAGTGCACCCCTCCAGACCGTGTGCCAGAGCCCGTGTCATACCCTCTATTGAGATGCTTCAGAGCCCGCGTCGTACCCTCTATCATAACCAGCTTTTGATTTTCTGCATTTTAAGGGCATTTAGGTCTTTTCCCTTGACACAATCAGCCCATTACACAAAATCTAGATCCCTAAAGAGCACTATTTGCTCTTTTAATCACAAATCTTACCAATAATTCCTCCTCTTTTCTCAAGAACAAACCATAACCCATTCTCAATCAATTGAGGAATTCAAGTTTTTAATTTGTAGAATCATCACAAATTCGATAGTTAAGGTATGTGTGATGTTCATCCATGGGATCCTTTCACCCATGGTGTCCAAGAATCCCTTTTTAGTTTTAAATTATGAGTTTTTACATGTTCAAATTGAATTATCTCCATGAAGCTGTTATTGGTTTTGATTTTGAGTTATGTTTACAAGTCCTTTCGATGGGATAAGCCATTTTATATTTTGAATATAAGAATCTTCATATTGAAATCCCTAATTCATGGTTTTAGTAGTGTAATCATGTTATCCTTGCATGGTTTACCCATTACCATGCCTAAATTCATGACTCTCATATGTTTGATGAAATGTCTAAATGTTAGGTTTTGAGCAATGATCCTCTACCATGGATTTTAAAGCTTTATATGTCATCATTGTTATTTTTATTTAGTGTTGGTATGTTATGAATAACCGATACCTAGTTGTTTACATAATTTCAGTATCTTTCGAATGATTGCAAATAAACCATGAGCATTGTCATTCAGTTAGTTGTTATGATCAGTTGTTTACTCAGTTAAGATTAGTTCAGTCCAGTAAATAGTGTCATTTAGTTGGGAGAGGATTCAATATCGAGCGAACCTAGGGATAGGGGTATTCTTGCCAGTTTAGGGTTTGACCCTCAGTAGTTATCCCTAAGTTACTGAACTATGTAGTTAGTGTAGGTTTGAGATGTGTTCCTACCAGTTTAGGGTTTACACATATCACATGAGTTTCCTGCCAATATAGGGTGACTCGTTAGTCCGTTGGGACACCATTTTAGTGGATCTACACAGCCAGTATTAGTATTCGTGGCACAGTACTGACACCCTTACAACTGGGGTTATATGTTGGACTCAGATTAGCTCAGATTGGGGCATGTGGGTTAGATGATACCTCCCACACTCTTTGTGTAATATTCAATCAAGAATTCAATTTAGGTTTTCTTGACCAAAGCATACAGATTGCTAGTCATTAGTTATCAGATTTTCTATGTTTTAATTTACAAATTATTTCAGAAATGTTTATATTTATATATATGTTTGGTCTTGCATTCTCAGATATTTCAGTTTCCATGCATTCATGTTAAGCTATCTCATGCTATACAGTTAGTCCTTATTTCATATTCATAGTAACTTATGCATTTCAGCCTGACCTCATCTCATATACTAGTATATTTAAAGTACTGACTGCATACTCTTCTTTATTCAATGATGTCTTATATCATAGGTTCGGTCATAATACAAAGAAGAGTATCCGGTCAGTACTTTGAATGTACTAGTATATAAGATGAGGTCAAGCTAAACTGCATGAGTTACTGTGTATATGAAATAAGGACTAACTGTATAGCATGAGATAACTAAACATGAATATATGGAAACTAAAATATCTGAGAATGAAAGACCAAACATATATATATATATATATATTTCTGAAATAATCTGTAAATTAAAACATAAAAAATCTGATAATTAATGACTAGCAATCTGTATGCTTTGGTCAAGAAAACCTAAATTGAATTCTTGACTGAATATTGCAGGGAGACCTACAGAGGTATTATCTAACCCACATGCCCCAATCTACATTCATGTTCAGTTATCTCATGCTATACAATTAGTCCTTATTTTATATGTACAGTAACTCAAGCATTTTAGCCTGACCTCATCTCATATACTAGTACATTCAAAGTACTAACTGCATATTCTTCTTTGTGCTGTGATGACTTATATCATAGGTTTGGATACTCAGATCCCGATCTTACTTAGACAGTCTAGCGCATCAGGAACAGCAGCAGTGGTGAGTCCTCATCTATCGAGGACATATTATGTTTATTTAGTTATTTCTACATTTCTGTTCAGTTAGTTAGTTGAAGTTAGTTAGGGTCTGTCCCATCAGCTCCTCAGTCAGTTTAGAGGCTTTTAAACGTTCAGATAGTCAGTTAGTTAGTTAGTTAGTAAGTTACTTTCAATTTTTATTGGATGTTTCAGATTCGTTATTGATTAGTATCTTAGTGTTTAGATTTACATTCCTTTTTTAGTTTATCTTTTACAATGTGTTATGTTCATATTTTATTCAATGCTCACAGCAGGTACCAGCTCATGGGTTAACTTATGGTCACTTGTGATCATAGGCACTGTTGTTATGACCAGGGGTTAGCCTCAGTTTGTGGCATCTATCTACACTTTTTTATGAGATAGTGTATTATATATATTGCATGTTTGGTAAGGATTTTAGGATATGATTATGCGTAGATTACCATGACTTGGCCTTATTTAGAAGTTTAAGGATATAAAGGTGAATTGATCCTTAAGATGAGATACCTATTATGCTTATAAGATCATATTTTCATAGGTTATTTGTATGTTAGACATAGTTGAGGCTAATGACCTCTTTAGTATAAGGTTTCCTACTTGACTAGTGGATTATTCTGGTTTACCAAATTATGGTATTATGGTTATGGTAGTTATATATTATTAGGCCCAAGGTCGTAATACAATATTTGTTGAACTCAGGGCGAGTGATTATCCTTGTGAAGGATGTAAACGTAGTCTATGGATGTTTAGACACTTATAATTGTATTGTTTGGATACTAGGGTGGTATGCATAGATGTGGTACATTCATGCTCACTTAATGGTACAATTCTAACTAAAAACATGGTTTTACTACTACTTTTCCTAAATAGGGATTAATCCTCACATTTTACTTTTGAAAGGAATTCTTTCATAACGAGAATCATACCACCTTAAGGGATGATTTATGAGCTTTTGAGACTACGAATGATATTTTATATATTTGACAGAGATAGATTTTGATCCATGATTTTACAATTACTAGTTACTTTGGCCAAGAGATTTTGACCCTTTCTACTCTTTGATACTGATTTAGTCCTGAAGTTGATCTTGTGCAATAGATGTACAAACTTACACTCTTTTAGCCACTGTTCAAGTCCATTAATTATATATAAATCTCTTTGGTACTGGATGAAGTAGAGTGATAATGATGAAGATGATTGGAAATCCTAGATTGAGACCAGGTCGGTGTATATAGGTACTCTCAAAGACCCTAGGAGCTTTTTTGTCCATGAGCCATTATGCTGGAAAATAATGGTCATCATAGGTTCTACCTTTGTGAGATACCGAGTTGGAGGAGGTTTATACACTGGGTTACATTATGGTATGTGCATTGGTTTTGGTATCATGGATTTACTTTATATTTATTCGTGCATACGCATTGCCTATCACAAGTATATTGTTTGGTCGAATCGATCAGCCTTATGGGAGTTGTACAGGTATAGGTTATGGGTGTTGTTTGTTGTGTGCTGATTGAACCTTTCAATTTATGGGGCTCTATTAGTGTATTGTTTTTTTCGGCTAGTTGGTTACTTTGATGTTATTATTATGGTTAGTTTGTGGTAGGTTAGTAATGATTTGGTACTATGATTTGATGTTTGATTTTGATTCTTTTCTCTTATGGTAATTTTATTATGGATAATTATCGTATGTTACGTTATTCGAATTAGGGATCCTGATATGCCAGTACTAGTCCCTACTATGATTAGGTGGTCTTAAAATATTAGTATGGCTACCTTAATTTGTATCTTTGATGTTAGTCTTATATATATATTCATGTTGTATAGTCATTCCTTGGCCTTGTATACAACTATACATCCTTCTTTTACCCTTTATTTGAATATTGGCCAATGGTATATGGTATAGTGCTTTAGTGCCTAAGTATAGCTAGAATAGGGTAGTTCATCCTTATTGCCTCCCTATGTTAGCATCCTGGACATGTGGTAGCAGTTACATTCAAGCTTGCATATTATATATATTTGCATTATCTTTAGAGCTCGGTTAGTAGTTGCCTACTGAGTACTACGTGTTTGGTACTCATACTACACTTTTGTATCCTGCAAATCATAGTACAAGTTCTCACTATTTTTGTGTGTATCATGCGTAGCTGCTACGGGTCGGAGATTGAGGGTAAGCTCCTAGCATTTGGATTATTACTATTCTCCCTTTTATGGATAGGATTGATCTTTATGTAGTATTTAGAGATGGGTCATACCTATATATTCATTTTGGTACTTCATTTTGTATTCTTATTATATTAGAAGCTCTTGTACTAATTTCACTTAATTTTGGGACTGTTTTGTAGGTATTAGTTATATATTATATTTATTCCACATTATTCTTTCATTTTTCTTAGTAGTGCATTCCTAGAAGCTCTGATACCTATGAATGGGTTATAGTAGGTGACATTATGACATGAGAAATTGGGTCATGACCATCTCTATTTATGTACCCAGTTAGCACCTTATGGCTTATTCTCATACCTGTCATTGTAGATTATAGGTGGATCAGCTCCATATCTTCGAGGTTAGTGTGATGAAGTTGTGCGACTAGGACATGGATGACTTTTTGTTTGGTTTGGAGTAGATAGATGTGTTGGAAAGGCAAAGAAAGGTTGTATTTGAATATTAGAGTTGGTTGTATGATTCATACCTTGGTTACCTTGGCTTGGATGGTTTTCTCTTGGTTGTGCTTGTATCGGTGTGTTATCCATGTATTATTGTTTGGGTTTGTGTGCTAAGGAACCCTATTGATGCCTATTGATGGAGAGGTTGAGTTTTGGTTGTTCTAGAAGTGTACTAAGGAAGTTGGTTGAAAAAAGGATGATTATGGCTAAATCCCTTGGAAGCGTTGTTTCTTCTTAAAGGTTACTTGGAGAGTCATGCTCGGAGTATGTGGACCTAGTACGTCATCCCTTTGAGCTTTCACATTCTTCCTATCCATAGACTTTCACAAAATAAAGTCATTTTAGTAGTGGATATTGTTTCTCTAGCTCCTTGATTACCAACATTCTTGGCATTTTGAGCCTTCCCACAGCAGCTACAGATTATTTGTGATTTATCGAAATAATTGGTTCAACTATCGGACAATACATTTGGGTTTTATACTTATTTTTGTGTTTTGGAGCTTTTGCTTTTAAGGAATTGGCCTCAGACCAAAACTCCTAGTAGAAGACCATAGATGAGAATTTTAACGGTGACATCAGCTATGGAACATTGATTTTAGACTAGGAGAACCTTGGTTCATGTCCTAAGGCTTCTAGATTTATTTTGGGCTATTGAGCGGATTATATGAAAAATAGAATGATAGGTTTGGGGTCTATAGTTAGACGAAACAATCTTTGATGAAAGTTTTGATTGTTCCACTAAGCCTGAAACGTCAAATTTTGTATACTAGAATAGTTCGTTTGCGTGCCAATCCCAAGCAATCGATCGAAGTTCATTTATGGACTTAGCAAAATCTGGTGTCAGATATCTGGTATAACCGCTTTAGCGTTCATAGAGCTACTTTAGTAGAAAGCGCTTTAGCTCCTATGAGCCGCTTAAGCAGCCTTGGCTATTTTATTAAGGTCCGCTTTAGCGGTATGGGGCCCCTAAAGCGGTACCCACGACCATGTGTAGGACTGGTTTAGCAGACTTGTACCGCTTAAGCAGTGGTCGCGTAAGCAGAAAAGTAGCCATTGTAGGGGCAGTTGAGGGATTTTAAATCCCCTTTCTTCACCCTATTTTTTTCATGACCCGATTTACGAGTCATGATGGCACCTACTCTATCTGATGGATATATATATGTATGTATGTATGTATATAAAGAAGCTGACATATAAGCTTTTTCAAGTATCATGTTTCTTTTCAAATCGTTAGCTCTTTAAGTTGTTTTCAATTGGTTTTCTTCTCTTGACTTTTGCCTCAGATTTTATGCATATCATAAGTTACTCTTCGCATGATGTTATGCTCAATTTTTCAACTCAATATGTTATTATACTCAGTCTTTATTTTTAGGATTTATGCTATGTATATATGTATGTATAACTTGTGTACCGATACATTTATTGTATTAATGATGTCTTTTGTACTCCGTCTTCTTAGATGTAGATCCGGGTTCTCGAGCTCAGGATCGCTGCTAGATGTTCGGTAGCATCTATACTTCAGTTGTTTGGTGAACTCTCTCATTATTCGGAGATGCAATGTTTTATTTTCAGGCTTCTAGTTACCTTAGAATTTCTTCTTTCTTTTCAGTAAAAGTTATGACGTCTTGTCTCAGTTTATTTTATATTGTTGTAATAAAGGCTTCAATAGACAAGAGTTGGAGAGCTATGTTGTCCTAAAACATTTTTTGATTCTTTAGTACAGTTGTTATCTCTTTTTTATGCTTATTAGGTCTTTCGTTGTTTATATCTCAAGTTTCGTAGTTATGCTATACCAAGGACCCCATTTTGGGTCACATGATGACTATTTCATAATAACGTCTTGGGATAGTCTCGAATCGTGACACTTGTAGGACGTTCTGATCTCAAGCAATATAGCAACAATACATTTATATCCTTGTGCTCCAAGTTTCCCTTATTCACTTATTTTTTGTGTTATAGAATTCATTCACCAAATCATTTTCGGATCGGAGGCTAAAGATATTCGAATAACACTGGATACAACATTTCATCCATCATTAAAGGTCTTACACTTCATACAGCTTTATTTTATTCATTTGTCATTTTTATCCTATTTTTGTACTTATGTCAGTATATTCAACTGCTTATAATCGAACTTAACGTGATAAGACGACATGACCTTGTATTTTTAATCCAGAGTTATCGTCTCCTTCAACCTAAACATCAAACCTGATAATCATTTCAAAAGTAGTAACAAGCAAGCAGACTTATAAATGACAGTATGAACAAAAATTAGTTAAAGCAGTCAGATTAAATTCAAACACTCATTAAATGACACATAAAATCAAAAATGAAGAGGGATGGGAGATGGGTCTTTTGATGCTCTGTTTTTCCTCATTTTTTGGATCTACAGCACAAAATATGATTCCCAAAGTACTAAATTTAAAAACAAGAATAATAATATGTAAATTAATTAACAAATTCACTTAACAAATCAATAACAAGACAATGATTCATTTCATAAAGCCCGCTTAGAAGTTACAGAAGATATAATTAGTAGCACCACACTTCATAAGATACATTCACACACTAGTTATCATATTACCTAAATTGAACATAATTAACATACTTAATATGCTCACGTCTCCAAAGGTGAAACTACTCAATCATCATTATTACATCTCCTTACCAAATTAACTAGATGCTTCACTATAAGAATAGCTTATGTAGTGAGCATATGTTAGAACTGGAATATCTCATTTTGTACAGTTAGTTGGCATTGAAAGTCAGTCAATGTCTGTGTCATGTTAGTGAGGGTGTATTGCTCATCTATCTACAAAATAGACAATGAAAAAGCAAACATTATGATGACTATAATACGTTAGAAAAAGAGAAATACAGTTCGAATTATCTTACCTTATCCTGTAAAAATTTGTTTGCAGCTTCCAGTATCCCTTCCTAATATAAAGGTGACAATACTTTTAGCAATCAAACTAAAGGATGCAAGAAACAAGTACAACAACTAAATATTACTTCCTATATCTTTGTAGAAGTGGTGCTTTTAGATTGGACTCACTTCTTAGGAAACTACTCATTACTAGAAAAATAAAAGGTGTTTTTACTAACTAACCTTTAATAAATATTTTTAAAAATGTTTTAAGTCTTTAGTAGTGTTATAAATGTATTTACATTATAGTGATGTCTATCAACATATAGTGAATATCTATCAAGATATATTGAGTATCTATCAAGAGATGAAATGCCTATCTTTTCGAGAGAAATTGGGAGGAATAAATAGAGGGGTTCTCTTCATTGTAAATTATCCTTCATTCCTCAAAAGAAATAAAGATATCTGATCTGAGGTGGATTTACACACCCCAATGTTGTTTTGATCTCTAATTTATGGTGATTGATGATATAGGACGCTTGATGAATTGAAGGACACCACCAAGTGAAAACAACACCACAAAGCTTTGACATGAAGGACAAACACATGGGACTAGCATGGACAGAATCTGAACGTTTTGGGATCATTAACATGCCATTCTACCTGTGCAATGTGATAAGGTCATGGAACGCCCTTTGCTGCATCCTAGGAAGCCAATTCCATTAGCTCACCGCAATAAGGGTGTGGCACTCCCCTATGTTAAAATTGGTGGCTTGGGTCTAAGTATACGACCTTGGGACTTGAAGGAAGGCTGGAGAACACTTCAATTTTATGGTTTTTCTTTCATTATTTTGGTTTGTTTTGTGGATTTTAACATGCATTCATTCATTGTAATTATGATTATGTCCATGATCGGCTAAACACCCTTTTTCGAGGCAAAGGCCAAGAACATGAGTATTATTGTTATGAATTGACTTGGTTTAATTGTTTATCAATATTAGTTGTTTATTTATCCTTTTTATTACTATTTTAAGGATTTCCAACCCTTATAATACATACATAATCATCCTGTGAATTCGGGAGGAGGAATAAGAGGATATAACGTAGGATAGATAGAATAGGATCATAAATTCACTTAAATGAAGTGATAATTTGAACTTAGGATAGGACTATACTTAAGGGACCTATTTGGTTCAATTAAGGGGTGAAATTTGAATGCATTTAAATTAGTTCTCACATTCCCACTCAACAATATAGTTATGGAGCTAAGTTAGACAGGTGATTAGAGGTTCGAAAGACCATAGTCATAATATCAACCCCGTGAATCAACAACTAAGATAATTAATCTATCCAATGAAGTTCTATAACATTGTACAACCCTGGATTTCTCTTCATTGATTGTTCAAACCTTTACTTTGTTGTATTGTTTAGTTTATAATAAGTCATAACTTCAAAACTCTTGTGGTTTTGTTGCACTGATTTAATATTAATCATTTGATACAATTCAAATGGGCATCAATGCTTTTGATCACACAACTCAATGCCAACATGAGGAGGTCCAAGCCTTGATCGCCCTAAGGATCCAAGAATGTGCTTGGAGGCCCTTCTTTGAGCTCCTAATAAAGCAATGTCGTGTTTGGAAGATAGCTTGAAGCCGAGGAAAGCCATGGAGCTTGGAGTCGGGGAAAGCCATGGCGTAAGAATAAAGAAAGCCCTTATGGGTTCTTTTCGAAATAGCCACTTTTGGGATATTTTTGTAATAGAATGGTTGTGCAAAGGAAACTACTATAAATAGGTGCCTTAGACATTTCATTAGTTAGTTTTTGTTGATTAAATTACATAATGTATTCATGATAACTCCGTGGGAGTGATAGGGGCTTGGAAAAGCCGATGTTGAACCTTGCTTAGAAATATTGGTTGTAAGGGCGATCTAATCCCCTTTGCGGTCATGTAAGATTTAGGTGATTATTGATAGTCGTTAAGGGAGGTTTTAGGGTTTGAATGCCCTTCGATTTACCCTTTCTTTATCAATTTTGTGTCTATCTTTCTATCATTTATCTTTTTATCCTTTTTTTTCGTTCTTCAATTTTTTCGATTCTTGTGTTTGTGTGTTTGTGTGTTTGTGTGCTTGTGCTCATCTTTGTAGATTACTCATGTATCCTTTGGTATCAGAGTCGAACTTGATTTCATTCCTACGAAGTCAATCTTAGGTTTGTTATCTTAAAAATCAACAAAAAAGAAGTATCAAAATTAAAAATCTCAAAAAAAAAATTACTATTCACATTTTTGGAATTAGGTAAAAATATGACTTTTGATTTTGTTTTTTCTTGTATTTCTAGTGTTAGATTTATATACTCTTAACACTATACGAGTCTATAGACAAAATTTGAGTCAAATCAGAGCTTATTTGAGTGTTCTATCCTTGTTGGAAGCTTGGGTTGAAGAAGTTTGAGGTAAATTGAAAATATGAAATTTTTGGTTGTGCATTTGAATAAAATGATGTTTGGAATATGTTTATAAGGTTTGAAAGAGCCTTGGTTCAAAATTTCATCGAATTCCGACCAATGGTTTAAGAGATAGAGGTTTTTGAAGTTTTGGTGTTCTTGAGTGTTCTTGGAGAAATTCAAATCTTCAAGAGGAATTGTTGGCCAAGGTGGTTGTTTGATCCTCAGAGGTGAAGAAAAAGTTATGAAAAAGTGTTTGTACAAACACCTTTTAAAGATTCTAAAGAATATTCCCAAGAGAGAGTCAAAGGAGGCCCACATTTAGGTAAAGCTCGGCTAAAATTCCAACCTTACTGCCTTGGCCTATGTTGCATTTGCTTCAACAGATTGGCAGCAAGCTGGCCACTATTAGGAGAAGAAGGCACTGGAGTGACCTTCGTTGCTTCTACTTCATCAAATTGACCGCAGATTGGCCACAGATTAGGAGCAGAGCCCAACCTGCTCTCCAAATGCGCCCAAGGTGCGGCCACACTTCAAGGTAGCCCTCTTGAACGCACCACCAACCTCTTTTGAACACATCACAAGCCTTTCCAACATCCAATTCAAGTTCCAAATCCATTCTAAAACTCCTAAACTCCAATTTGCTCAGGTTTGATTACTTAGTTTCATTCCTTGGTTCCTAAATCTCTTCTTAATTCTTAAAAACTATCAATAACTAGTAATTCACTTACTAAGATTGATGATTAGTTCTTGAGTCTGAATTTATTCATCTTTCCATTTCTTTCAAGCTTTTCTAGTTTTTAATTCATTGTCGCTTCTTGAATCAAATCCGTATATTTTTTCTTTGAGTTTTTTCAAACAAGAATCCACTCCGATCGTAAAGTAGAGATTGACACCTTATTGTCCACCGGAGTATAAGCAACTTTAACATTCGCCGCTCTAATTGTGAGGATCACAAAGGTGAGATTATTATGAATGTTGGTGGGGAACTTTACTACTAATCTTGTTTGTTTATTTTGTAGGTATAAGATGATACAAGAAAGCATGTCTTCGATTGCCTCAAACAATTATGACTACGACATAGGAGACTATGATTGTGGTGAAGATAGTTATGGATATGAAGAACGTGGATATTATGTGGGATATGAATGTATCCATGATCAAGGGATGAATAAAAATAAAGGACACTATTCCGAAGGAGAATGTGAGATAAATCATGATACTAGTTCTTATTGTGAGTATAGAGATGATGAAGAGCCTTGTGATGGTTCTTATTAGAAAGATGAGGTATGTGAGAAGTATTGCACTTCCCACTCTGAGCCTAGAGATGATGTAAGGTATAACTTATTTATTTACAAATCTAATGAGGACCATGGTGAAAATGTACGTGAGGATTATGAAGATTCATATTCCTCACCTTGTAGTGCTTCTTATCAAAGTCGAAGTGGTATGAATGGTTATACTAACTATAGTAGAGGTTTCTCCATGGGACTAAAGACATGTGTATCTCCAAAGCCTAGGGATATTACATCTCAAGATTCTTGTTCTAGTGCCCAAACATGTGGAAGTGGAAATCAAGGTAGAAATAGAGGGTATAGTAGGAGTCATTGTCTTCCTACTCTATCTATCTTTAAAAGAGAATGGGATCCTAAAGTTTACCTTGATTGGGAATGGCAATGTGAAAGAGTCTTCGAGGATTATGCTATGAGAAAATTTGAACAAGCTACATATGTCTTTAAGTACATTTAAGGTCCAACCTTAGAATGATGTAAACTTGCAAGGAATCCTTGAGTTCCTTCAAAGAGTTTTTGAGGCCAATCTATGTGTCGAAGGTTTATACGAAGCTTTATAATAGTGATCCAAAAAGACAACCCTATTCAAGATGGGTAGGGATTTATGGAGTTTCTAGATGTGTTCTTATACTTGATGATTAGTTTCATATAAACTACATAACTTCTCTTATGGTTGATTATATAGGGATACCTCGAGTATCCAAGCATTTCCCATACTTCATAGAAGGCTATAGAGTCTTCGAGAGCATAAAGGTTTTCTTCACCCGAGATGGGTACTATAAGGAGGTATCGTATGACATATTCCCATTGGAATATGAATACATACATTTGGGTGCCGATTGGTTTGCACAACATAAGATTCTAAATATGCAAAACTGGCCTAAGTTTGTAAAGGACCAATAGGGAAATCATCTCTTTCCACCTACCCTTCCCAAATCTCAAGGAAAGATGACCACTTACTCCAAGCCTTATGAAAATACGAGATAAAAGATTGAGAGGAGTAAGGGTGTGCAAGGTGTCAACCTAAAAGAGGAAAAAAAAGGTTATGAGGAATAAAGTGAGAGGGTTTCCACCAATCGAAGCTAACATTATTTGTCCTTCTATTAATAAAGACATGTGTGTAGGTACCAACATGGAAAACGGAGGAGAACGAGCACCAAAAGAGAAGGTTCCCTTTAAAAACATGACGAGGGAAATCTTATACGCTTTTGAGGCTTGTGGAGGACCTTCACACCAAGGTAAATAAGAATGTGCTAAAGAACTTCAAGGTAACATAGCTAACTCTTACACTTTTGTGCTGGTAGCTCATTGAGTGTGAGTAGTAGCTTACCTATATATGAGTCTATTAATTCTTTATGGCTTAATGTTAATGTACATATTGTGAGTGTGGATACACTAGTTGATCCTATTGATGACCAAATTGACTCTTCTTGTAAGATCAATTTGTGTCCACCTAGTGTTGAAGCCATTGGGTTGGATGATAGTACATTATCTTATGGAAATTGTGTTGATCAACTTATATGCAAAACTAGTCCACCACTTGGGGATGTGCTTAATGTGATTAGAGAACTATAAGTGAGTGATGAAATTGAGAATATTGGTCAAGAAAATGGGAGTGACCCTGTGAGTTTGTCTTTTAGTTAAGATCCAAATACTTGCTTGGCTCATAGGGACAATCAAGTACTTGAAACATCTTTGATACTTGATAATGGTCTTTTAAAGGATGGACTTGCATGCTCTACATCCTCATCATGGATAGATCTGTCTCTCTTTAAGAACAATATCTTGTTTGAAGATGATGAGCTCACTCCTGGTGAATTACCTAGTGGTATGGATTGCATTATTGATATAGCTCATCTTGAGGGCTATATTTCATATGACAACCCACTATGGTGTGACAACGTTTCTTCTAAAGATGTAAATATCTTCTTAGAAGATGAGATTACACTTATGGAAAGAAATGTGAAGTCTTGGAAAGGATAATCAATTAGTGATGATAACTTTGATTTGCTTGAATCTTTAAGAAACCCAATAAGTGATTGTTCCTTAGAAAATGATTATAGATGTGATGTTTTATATGACACCTCACCCGTGTTTGATACTTATAAGAATAAATTGCTTACTTCTTGTGAAGGCTTAAGTAATAATCCTTTTGATATTGGTGGTGGTATGTGTCTACTTGAGGATTCCTCTATTGAAAGATAAAGTATTAGTTGTTTGGAAATTTCTTCCTCTTCTACTTTGTGTGACCTTATTATTGAGGATACTCATGGTAATGATTTTGAATCTAATAATGAGTACTGCATGAAGGCACCTTAGGTGAAGTTGACTTGAGTGATACCTTTCTCTACTCTCTCTTTGCTTTTGAAGATGTTTATACTAATAAGGAGAGTATATCTTTTAGTTTGGGTGAAGCTAGTAGGGAAAAAGAGTATTGTCTAAACCGATGTGTATGGCCACTCTTTCTATTTAACCCCGGTGCCAAGTATGGATATTGTCATTATGGCATACCCAACTTATTGCTTGGTCCACATGACAAGCAAAGTTTGAATGAGGGTGTTGGTATCCTTCCCTATGATGAAAAGTCTTTCTTGGGGATTCACAATCCACTTGAGGGACCAACATTGTGTAAGAGAAAGGACTCCAACCAAGATGAAGGTTTTTTAAAGAAGGGGAGCCATAAAAAGCTCCAAGAGAGTTCACCATTATGTGTTTCCCTTCTTGAGTAAGGTTTCACCCCTTATAGGTCAAGGAGAGAGTCTTCTATTTAAACTACTTTGGATGAACTCTATTTGTGTGATACCCTTCCTCATTATGTGAGTAGAGATGATGACCTGCTTCTCAAAGGTGGTATCATTCTTGAGAACCCAAGGGCAAATGTGCCATTGTCTCCTTTGGGTGTTGCTTATAACTTTGCATCCTTGTTTGACACACTTGTGCTTAAGTTACATGAATCCGAACTTGTGGATGCCAAGTTGATGATTTACTTGAAAGAAAGAAGTCATATATGCTAAAATATCTTGATTTTATCCTTGTGTGCCTTATGTGCTAAATATATTAAGCCAAATGGAAATCTTATAAATGATAGCGCCTTTGATGATGCATTTATACTTGATTCCTTCCTATACCACCTTTTCTGCCTATGATGATATCCATGCTAGTTTTGGATTTATTTTATATGAAGGTAGAAAATTTGTTGGTTGGTTCACTTGTTTGAGTGACATTGCTGTATGCATCTTGTGGACTTTAATACCAATTGAAACACCACTCTTGATGTGATCTCTTAAAGAGGTGATGAAGCAATTGTGTCTTGTGGATCCAAAGGTGAAGGTAACCTTACCTTTTGGATTAGTGATGCCATTATGAACCTTGTGGTTTCCTTACCTCTTGGTGATTCCCATAGCCGACTCTTTTGTGGGTTTTTCAACAAGTTTTTAATGATTAACACGAAGGATCCTTAGTTAGATCATAAGTTTGTGCAACCTTGGCATGATGAAATAATTGTTTATGCTAACCGTAACCCTCATGCCATGGGGAATTTGTGTTCATTTGTCCTTCCTTTGATTTTGCAAGGTTTGGATTTGAGGTCAAATCATTTTCAAGAAGGGGAGGATGACACAAGTCAAATGGGCGTCAACGCTTTTGATCACACAATTTGAGGCCAACATGAGGAGGTCCAAGCTTGATCATTCTTTTGGGCTATTTTTGTAATAGGATAGTTGTGCAAAGGCAACTACTAAAAATAGATGCCTTAGACATTTCATTAGTTAGTTTTTGTTGATTAAATTACATGATGTATTCATGAGAACTCCATGGGAGTGATGAGGGCTTGGAAAACCCGATGTTGAACCTTGCTTAGAAATGTTGATTTTAAGGGCGATCTAATCCCCTTTGCGGTCACGTAAGAGTAAGGTGCTTATTGATAGTCATTAAGTAAGGTTTTAGGATTTGAAACACCTTTTGATTGCCCTTTCGTTATCAATTTTGTGTTTATCTTTCTATCATTTATCCTACTATATTTTTTCTTTTTGTTCTTCAATTTCATTGATTCTTGTGTTTGTGTGTTTGTTTTCATCTTCGTAGATTACTCATGTATAATTGTTGAACTAGAATTAAATAGTTGCTTATCACTAGTCCTTGTGGGATTGATACTTGGCTTTTAATTAGGCCACTATATTACTTGGGTGGAGCACGTACACTTACCTGTGTGCTTAGACATAACAAGTTTTTGGCGCCGTTGGGGGGGGGGGGGGCTTGTAACTTGGCAATTGCTTTTAGTTTTAATTTCACTTTTTGATTTCTTTGGTGATTTTCACTTGATCTTGGCTTCTAAATTTGCATGAAATAGGTTAACTGGCTAGTAAGCTAGCAAGGGATAGGGAGTTTTTTTAACCAAACCCCGAGCCTGAGCAATGCTTACACTAAAGAAGAAGTGAAGCAGCACTTCTCTACAGAATCCCAAAAATTTACAAAGAGAAAGATATTCCTGCACCCATAGTTGAGGATCCACCAATCCGTAGGACAGTTCGCAAAGTGGCAATCCCACTAGCGACTAATATGACCTACGTTATTCGCAGATGGTTGTTGAAGGTAGATTTGAACTAAAGAAAGCATGGTAAAAATTTTGCACAGCAGTAGTTAGTTCACCCGGCTTTCACATGAAGATCTGCAAGTTCACTTGTAAAATTTCTTGGAAATCAATGACGCATTCATCCCAATCGGAGTATCCACTGACTACATGAGACTAACATTCTTCCCTTTCTCACTTTTGGGGGATGTAAAGAAGTGGTTGAACGCAGAGCTGACAAGTCCAATCACAATATGGGATGATTTAGCCCTAAAGTTCCTCATTCATTACTTCCATCTGGAAAGACTGCTAGATTATGTTGTGAGATTTTGAGCTTCAAGTAGAAGCCGAATGAGAAATTTTACCATTCTTGGGAGATATTCAAGTCTTTTCTTTGAGACTTCTTATATCATCAGTAGTCTAATGAGGTATTATCTCACACCTTTGTAGAAGCTCTTGACCATAATACGAAAATTTTGTTAGATTCAGCTGAAGTTGGTCAGGCTCTAGAAAAAAGACTTATCATGAGTTGTAGACCTTGTTGAACCGTATTGCTTAAGAAAATATGGACTAGTGTGGTGACATGTCCAGAAGCTCAGTAAGCAAGATTGTAGGGATGAAAGAAGTTGATAGTACCACAGCCTTAGCCGCCCAACTGTTTGCTCTCCAAAATCATATGATGAAATAATTTAGTAGGTTAGGTGTGAATCAATCTTCTGCTCAGGTGAATGCAGTGTAGCAAACCCTAGGTTAGTGTGAGATTTGTGACAATAATGGCCACTATGCAAACTTGTGTGGAGCCAATCCTGAATCCATAAATTTTGTGGGCAAGTATAAGCTAACTTATACGAATGCCTACAACCAAAAGTGGCAGACTCTGCCCAATTATGGATGGGGAAATAATCAAAACTAGTAGTTCCAGCAACAGCACAATACACCAGCCAGTAACATTAAGGAGACTTTAAAGAAGATTCTGGCCAAGCAAGAAGAAATGGTTGTTGAAATAAAAAATCAGCAAATGGCTCAACATAATTTAGAGCAACAGTTAGGGAAATTAGCTCAAACATAGAATACCAGGCCACAAGTTAGATTGCCAAGTGATACAGAGCCTCCAAAGTAAGTTATGGCAATCACCTTGAGATGTGGAAAAGAGCTTAGGGACAGGCTTCTGAAGAAAGATCTGAAAGTATAGGTAGAGTTGATTTTTCAATAGGTTAAGTGTAAGGATGTTAATAAGTTGAGGCAGTCTGAGTACCCAAAAACTAAGGCTACTGAGCAGTTTGTTGAAACACCACCACCACCATTTCCTCAATGATTTATAAAGGCCAAAGAGAATACTTGTTTAAAGAAGTTCTTTGACGCATTCAGAGAACTTTACATTAATTTGCCTTTTTTAGATGTTTTGTAGTGAATGCCCAAGTATGCCAAGTATTTGAAGGATGTGGTAACTAATAAGGAGAAGCTACAGGATATCAAGACAGTGGCACTTACAGAGGAGTGCATCTCTATTGTAATGAAAAAGATTCCCAAAAAGCTAAAAGACCTAAGGAGCTTCATCTTTCCCATAAGATTGGTAATGGCAACGTGGTCCATGCCTTGAGTAATTTGGGGATGAGTACAAATGTGATACCTCTATTAATGTTTAATACTCTTGGGTTGAGTAAGCCGAGACCATGCTCTGTGATACTCCAGATGGCAGACAGAACCATAGTGAAGCCTAAAGGAATAATTAAAGACATGCTTGTAAGGTTGGTAACTTTTTAATTCCTGTTGATTTTATTATTTCAGATTTTGAGGCAGATGACAAGGTGATGATAATTCAAGGATGTCCATTCTTAACAATAGGAGGAGAATTAATAGACATGAGAAAGGGCACTTTGACAATGAGATTAGAGGACGATGAGGTGGCCTTCAAAGTTTATAAGCCACTCAATCCACCTTTCCACTACAAAAATTTATGTATGATTACAGTGATAGAAATGGATGAGTCTGGGGTGAATTCCAAACCACCAAAGACCTCGTCGAACAATCTCATTAAGTTTCCCAAATCACCATCTAAGCCCAAAGTGATGAGGATTGATGATACTAAAAAAATAGTATTGAGAAAGATGTTGACCTTGAGTTCATACTCAAGAGGTCAAATGAGAGTGAGAAGATGTCCTCCATGTATGATGAAAATGATGAAGGAATTTGGTTTAATAGTGATGTTTGGTCATGTCGTGACACTAAATCAGGGACTGCATGGGAGGCAACCTAAGTTAAGGTAGATTTTATTTTCACATTTCAAGTTTTTACTTCACTTTAGTGTTTGTTTTTGTTGAGTCACAGGTTGATGGAAAGTCTGAGTACCGGAGACTTGAGCTAAGAAGCATGGCAAATACTAAGTATGGGATCCCTAAACCCTCTTGATGTTAAAGAGGCTACTAGCTAGTCCTAGAGGCCACATAGAGTATTTTTATCTCTACTTTTTAGTTTACTTTGGGTACAAAGTAAGTTTTAAGTGTGGGATAGGAAAATTCCCATGGTTTTGGGTGAAGCGATGATGTCGGGTATTAAGTTTAGTTGTTTTCTTAGTTGTTTTAGGTTAAACTTGGAAATTTTGAAACATTATAAAAATATTTTTCTTTTTAGTTTTGGTTCATTTGGGCCATACTTCACCCACCCCGTGGTTATTCTTTTTGATCTTTTCCACGAGGGCACCCTTTGAACCCAGTATCCTTTGTATCTTTAGGAGTAATTTTAAATTTTGCATTAGATAAGTGAGATGTTCTTATTGGTGCTATGTATGATTGCATGATGCAAGTGGGTTTTATATGTAAAAGATTGTTGTTTGTGTGAATTACTACTTTTGAGACTCTTAGGCTTATATTTATAACTCTTGAAATATGTTGGCTTAATGTTGAATTCTTGTGACTGCTTGGTTGAGAGTCTATGATAATCCTACTTGATCTGAGCATATACCATGTGTGAAGTGGGGTTTTGTGTATTCCTTGTTGAATTTGATGTCTAGAACTTGCCTAGTACGTGGGCAAAGTAAAATAAAGAGCGTGGATTTAGGAAATGATATAGTCAATTATTTGATAGCCTTGTTTCATACTTTATTTACATATCCTTGTGCATAATATTAGTTAGCCCCATTGAGTCTTTAGCCTATATTCTTTGGTTGCTTCATATGTAGCACGTTTCCTTTCTTTGGTCTTACATTAATTTGATCCAAATCTCCTAAGTGCTTTAGTTAAAAATTAATGAAGTGAAGGAGTGTGAAAATAAGAATAGAAGAGATAAAAATGAGGCCCCAAATAGTAGCTATTGGTTTTTTAAAATTGATACGTGTTGAGGTTGAGAGTTGTGTAGTGAAAACATTTTTAGTTTGTGCTAAAATTTGATCTTAAGTTGATGAATAACCCTCCCTCCACATTATATATGAATGATTTTAATGAAATGGGGAAAAACAAAAGATAATGGGTATGATAGAGGTGGTGAAATTGGTTGTTTAGAGATTGATCTTAATATAGGAGTGATTTATCAAATCTCTTAGGGAGGATAGTCACTATTACTGGCCAGAATAGTTCCTACCTGTCCCTTAGCCTACATTACAATCCTTAAAGACATATTTGATCCTAAGTCTTAACATTCTGATATTAGTGGAGTACTACACTAAGGGAAAGTTTATTGTCCATCATGTGTAACTTGTGAATTCTTTGTGAGAGTGAGCATAATTTGATTCTTATACCCATTCTTGTGATAAAGTGCATCTGTATGAGTGATTATGGGTAACTATCTTATAGTGAGGACACATGTTTGATGAATTTTGGGTGACTTGTATGATCTTTTTGATTGAGTAATATGCATGAGTTTTCTAACTTGGTGAGTCAATTCTTGAGGCTAGGATATTTGGAAGCAGTGTTCATAAGTGTTCAAGTGTATAATGTGCTTAGTGTAAAACATGCATTTTTTGTAGTCATTGGAGTACTAGCTTGAATGTCTAGCTTATTGTACAAGTGCGGAGCCTTTTTCTAATTATGATTCTTAGAGTAAAGAGTTGATCGAGAATGAATAAGGCTTTTAAGTCTAGGGTAGTGATCTGAGGTGGATTTACACACCTCAGTATTGCTATCCGGGTTTAATTAGTCTTATTTTGAGGATTTCTCTTGTTATTAATGAGTTAATTCTTTTATAAAAAATCATCTAAATGTTATTTTATGTAAATTAATGTTTAAGGTGTGTTCATAGTGAGTTTGGAGTCAAAACATGAAGGTAAAGTTCAAATGACAAAACTAGTACTCATAGCTTGAGCTATGTCCTTTACTAGTTTATCCTCGTGTTTGGATCTCTAATTTATGGTGTTTGATGCTATAGGGTGTTTGATTAATTTATCAAGAGATTATATAGACGTTATAAAAGTTGTAAATCAAGAAAGAACAACACCAAAAGCTTGGACATGAAGGACAAACACATGGGACTAGCATAGACAAAATCTGGATGTTTTGGGATGATTAGCGTGCCACGCTACCTAGGAAGCACGAATAGCGCATCTAAATCCATTTTATACATCATAGGAATCAAATTCTAGTAGTTCACTATGATAATGGCGTGCCACGTACCCTAGGCCATGTGATAAGGGCATGGCACGCCCCTATGTTAAAATCAACAACTTGTGTCCAAGTATAAATAGGACCCTTAAACATTATGTTATACACCTTGGACAACCATGGAAGTTGAAGGGATGCTGGAGAACACTTCAATTTATGGTTTTTATTTCATTAGTTTTGTTTGTTTTGGATTTTAACATGTATTCATTCACTGTGATTATGGTTATGTCCATGATCGACTAAATACCCTTCTTTGAGGTTAAGGCCAAGAACATGAGTATTATTATTATGAATTGACTTGATTTAGAATTTTTATAAATATTAGTTATTTATTTATCCTTGTTATTACTATTTTAATGTTTCATAACCCTTAGAATACATGCTTAATCATATTGTGAACCCGGGAGGAGGAACAAGAGGATAGAACATGGGATAGATAGGATAGGATCGTACACTCACTTAAATGAAGTTATGATTTAAACTTAGGATAGGTATATACTTAAGTGACCTATTTGATTCAATTAAAAAATAAAATATGAATACATTTAATTTAGTTCTCACATCCCCGTTCAACGATGTGATTGTGGGGCTAAGTTAGATAGGTGATTAGAGGTTTGAAAGACCATATTCATAATATCAACCCCGTGAATCAACAAGATAATTAATCTAGCCAATGAAGTTCTATAACATAGTATGATTGTTCACAGAGCCTTAACTTTGGGTTTTTCCCCATTGATTGATCAAATCTGTACTTTGCCGCATTGTTTAGTTTACATAAGTCATAATTTCCAAACTATTGTGGTTATGTAGCACAAATTTAATCTTAATCGTTGAACTAGAATTGAATAGTTTCTTATCACTAGTCCCTATGGGATTGATTCTTGGCTTTTAATAAGGCCACTATA
The DNA here is from genome assembly GCF_002878395.1 of Capsicum annuum. Taxonomy (NCBI): domain Eukaryota; kingdom Viridiplantae; phylum Streptophyta; class Magnoliopsida; order Solanales; family Solanaceae; genus Capsicum; species Capsicum annuum. The sequence continues at coordinate 78,120,869 of NC_061114.1, forward strand.
TTACTTGGGTGGACCACATACACTTGCGTGTCTGCTTCGGTGCAACAATATCTTCTCTTTTCTCTCATTATTTATTCTTGTTATTACTTTATATTTCATAACACGTTATCAACACGAGTCTCTAATGTGAAAATAAATTAAGTTGCTCTATTTTGATGTTTTTATAGGTGCTACAAGAAACATTAACATCGGTGGTGGCTAGATGAAATGGTTTGGCCTTCTATACCCTTTTACGAGGTAACCTCTATTATCCTCATTCATATATGATAAGAATCTTTTTGTATTTAACTAATCTATAAATATGTAATTTGTATTATTATATGTATTCAGAGTTCAATATATCGATTAGTTATAACTGAATTCTAATAGGTAATCTAACAAGACTACAGGCCTAATATGATTGCTGAAGTATTAAAGTTAGTGAGTCTAATAATATTTTATTGAGAAAATTGATTGAAATTGTAATACCCCGGATTTTTTTTTAAGTCGAGTTTCATCTTTAAGAAGAGTAAGGACTAAATTCCCAAGTGAAAAATATTTTAAACTGTGTAGAATTTCCCTAATATTGACTTTTTGTCATGTAGAGAATGAATTAGCTTTCAAACGATACCAATTTTGTCCAAATCCGATATCGGGGTGAGAAGTTATGGCTATTTTACTGAGAGTTGTCGGAACCACCCAGGTTCGATGGACAGGTTGATGGATCGTCGAATTTGCAATGGACCATCGCCCGGACCATCGCAACCAAGGCAGTGACTCCCTCTTCTGGCCCAAGTGCAATGGCCAAGACGACGGACCGTTAAGCTAGCGACGAACCATCACTCCGACCGTCGCAAATCCCGTTCAGTATTTTTAAGTCATTTTTAAAAGGATCTTTTGGGTCTTTCCCCTTTTAATACCCTGATATATTCAAAACAAGGCAGATAGCCTCATTATCTCCCAAAACATTCAAAAGCTAGGGTTTCTCTCTCAAGAGCAAATCCAAAACCCTTCTCCAAGAAATTCAAGAACTCACCATAGATTCTTCAAATTGAGTTGAGATTTGAGTTTCCTAAGTCCAAGGCTTCAAGAACCGTATATGGGTACATCCATTTACATAATCTAAGGTATGTGGGGTTTTGAACAAGGGTAATCCGTTCACCCTTGTGCCCAAAGACTTATTTTAAACTATAATTTTTTCTGTAATTTATGAGATTTTACATGAAATTGAATTAGGGTTTTTCACCCATTGTTATTGGTTGCAAACTTTTGATGTTTCCCATGAATTGAAAGTCAAATAGCATGATTTTACATGTTTTCTTAAGTAATTGAAGCTGGGTTTATACCCTATATTGTTATTCCTTTAGAATTTAATGGTTGCAATGCTCTAGAAATTGAAGCATATGAGTAAGTTGATATTTTGAGATAAATTTCTGTAAATTCCAGATTTCTATATGATTTATGAGTCCATATGATATCTAGTATGCATTTTGATGAGTCTTAACTTGAGATTTGATTATGGGTCATTAAGCCCTACTTGAGATTTGTAATTTCATGAACTTTTGTGCTATAAGCACCCATGATTTGAGTACTTTGAGATTATTGAGAAAATCTTGACCTTAATGGTCATAGTAGCTTTGAAATCCACTTTATTACATGAGATTACAGATTTTATAGTTGGGTTCTTTATGAACCACGATTATTTTTACAGTGGATTTCCATGAGATGATCGTAGCTAACTAAAGAGAGTAGTATTTAGCACCGAGTTGGGTAAGTTACTACGGTTTCATACCCCAAAATTACGTGCCACCATAGGATTGAGATTTATGGACCCGAGGCTGAGATAAGTGATCACTGAGTTGAGGTTATACTCCCTGGAAAGAGTATGACGCCTCTCCCCAATGTGAGGTTGCTTCCTTAGGAGGACAAGGCGTTGGATTCCATGTAGCTCGCATGGTTTATGTCGGTTAAGAGAACCTTCCTAAAGTATTTTCCCTTGAGATAGAATATTTTTCCTAAAGCTTTGAGATAAGTGATTTTCCCTAATAGTAAGCTTTTCAAAATAGTTTCTTGAAGTAAAATTTTTCCAAGAAGAAAGTAGTTTTCTCTACTAGTAAGAGTTATAGAATTCTGAGTTCCAAGTGTCTTGAGTTTAAAAGAGTTCTAAGTTCTTGAGCATTAAAGAAGTTTTACTCTCCATGAGATATATGCATGAGTTTGAAAGTATTGTTTAAAGCTTTCTTTAGTCTTCAAGTAATGAGAATAAGAGAAGAGTTTAGATTTTAAAGCTAAAGTATAATGACTCACGAGATTTGTGTTGCATGCTTCATTATACATGATTTATGAGCTTTACATTTCAAACTTATTCAAGCTATGTGAGTCATTCCTAATTGCATGCATAATTTTTTTAAAGAGTATGGATATTGTTTTCTGTAAATGCATACACCCCCATATACTCAGTACATTCCCAAGTGCTGATCCACATATACGTCTATGTGCTACATTGTCTTATAATGTAGGTTCAGGTGCTCAGTCCCAGCCTCATCAGTGATTTTCGAGTACCTTTATCTATATCTCCACAGTGGTGAGTCCTCATTGTTCGAGGACCTATTTTCATACATTTCAGAGTTTTAGTAGATATATTATTGTTTTCAGTTCAGTTTGAGTCAGTTGGGGACCTGTCTCAATGGCTCTCTAGTTCATGAAGTAGTAGAGGCTTTGTCAGACTAGTTATCAGATTGTTAGTATGTTGAGATTTCCTATTTTGTGATCGTTTGGACAGAGTATTTTCTTCGTATTTCCTATCATTTGATATGACAGTGTAAGTATTTTATTTATTTCATCTTGAATTGAGTTATTATATGTAGTAATAGGCTCAAAGGGTTAGCTTGGGGCTACTGGTAGACTTAAGCACCGTGTGACGTCCCAGGAGGTAATTTAGGGTCCTTATAGAAATAGTCATCACAGATAAATAATTACTGATCTTTGTATATTGTTGGTTTAACATTTTATCATCACCTATTACGTGTAGATTCAACAACAATAAATTTTAGCTTTTATCTTTGCCACATTTTTCTTCAAATTGCTATACCAATATAAGGTTGTTTGTTACATCAAAGGTATGATTTGTTTTATATATTAATCACTTTGTTTATATACAGTAGAGCACTTTTAAAGATTGAAAGACATACGTATAATTTTTTATTCACTTTTATGCTATGATCATGTCTCACTGTATCAAAAGGGTAAGATATAGGGTTAAAGTGTTAATACACCATGATGATAAGATGTTGAATTTAAGTATCATAGGTTTAAGTCTAAGACAACTTTATACAGATTAGACGTTGGGTTTAAATCTCAATGCACCATATTGAAGATATAATATTGACTAAGGAAAAATAATGTCCTTTAGTGAAAATTCAAGAAACATGTTCCATTGAATATGCTCCATTCCATGAAGTGAATATGGTAGTTGTGCAAAATATGTCTGAAAGATGACAAGTGATCATATGTATGAATATGAGCATAAAGAAACACAATAATAATAACCAAAGGCAATTGCATATGCTTATTATGATTATAAGATATGTTAGAGAAAAATTTTCTACAACCATATGCATGTCTATATTTTCACCTAAAGTTGCAATATCTTAAAAGAGACTAGAAACTATCATAATTTGATATGCTTAAGGCACGAGTATATTTAATTATTGAGGGATGAGAATTTCGATTGTTATAAATACAGATCTATAACCTTGGGTGAATGTGACTGTATATATTCCTAGTTGTGAAGATAGAATAATCCACCTCCAGAAAGGTATAATAATTGAAAGATTGAATTTCTCCAAGTTACTATGATAAGAAACACAAATGTGAAAAGTTATCCAAGCATGATGAGATCACGTGCCATAATAAACTAAGAGTTTATTATTTATTGATACAAAATTTTTATCATAGTAAACAAGAAGTTTACTGAAGTAAAAGGCAAATGTCATGGTAAACTTGAAGTTTACTAGTATAAATGATAAATTGGCATGGATGATTGTGACATCCCCAAGATGTGCATAAGTATTAAAGATATATTGAAGAACTAGAAAATTCCTCATGAAATTTTAATGTTTTTTGTTCTCATTATTAGATGGTTGGACCAACTAATGTTGGGATTGGATTTCCTAAAATCTGAAAAGTATAAAAGGTGAATATGGGCCCATTCACTTGTCAGGTGATATATTGAATTGATTCATTAATAAGATGTTCACATATACATATATTGTCAACATGCAATTTGACATTTGTAAAGTTCCGTGCTCAATATAAATTGAGTTATGAGCACATTTTCCAGATTATATAATCAAGACAATTTATCTTAATAATGTTGGTTTGATATTAAATGTCTTCGATAAATAATTAAACCATTATTTATGAGAACAAAGCTTCATGTGTTGGTTTGAAGTATGATATATTAGATACAATAGAACTTGTTTGCATTAGACCAAAAATTATGATTGATTCCTCCCTCTTAATTGGTTTAAGTTTTGAAATCAAATATTTCATCGAGTATTTTTTATGTGCGATGTATGATTAATGGATATAACATGATGCACAAAGGTGGATCCTCAAAGTATTGAATGTATGTTTCCTTTTCAAACATAAGATGGAGATAATAAGTAGCTAAGAAATATGTTGTGAATTATCATCAATATGATCCTCATTCAAAAGATAATTCAAATTCAAATGGTAGGAGAATTTGCTGACCCAAAAATTGAAATCACATTTAGATGTAAATGCTCCAATTGGGTGTTCCTGAAGGACAAATTTTACTAAATATATAAAGCATGGTAGATCAGTTGGTTCTAAAAGCAATAATTCTTGAAAAAGAAAAAAAAAGTAAATGATCATAATAAGGAGGCAATGTGTTCTTGAAGAGCCTATGACATAACACTTCATGAAACCTTGTGAGAGGTTTAGGTACGTAAAAATAAAGTGATAAGATCTCAAAATGTTATGTCACATTGTGAACCGACACGAAATGATATATCATCAATGATATCTTTGATAAAATACTGGCGTAATATTGAAAGATTACGAAGATCTAAATTCTACATTTATTTACTGACATAAAAATATTTATCAAGTGACATTAAAGATATATTTTGGTACGCACAAAGCAGCTTATTTTATTTGTGGTCCAGACACTAGAAGATGTCATATATTTAATGTTGAATATTATCACTTGATAAAATTAATATGAAAATTCTTGAAGAATAAAAAATGCTTAAAGCATATAAAAGTTTTTGAAAAACTTGTTTATAATCCATATAATGGATAAATTTATGATTTGAATATTATTGAAACTCTTAAAGAGTTTTCAAAAGTATAGATTATTTGTTGAAAGAAGTTGAAACGAGACACATGCAGAATTGGATTGGTCATAAATTATCATATCTTTTGCAATTGATGCATTTATATATCTTGCTATGGCTATGAGCATGATATAGTTTTACTCCTATATGGGGATAGTGAAGTACGATCACTTGTATATAGTAATAAAAGCCCCTGTATGAATGTGTTTATCATAATAAATATTGTTATATTTTTGAAAATACATGATATACATATGATTGATGTAAGAGTTCGATACATATATATTATCTACTACTCTAAATAGTTACTATCAAACATGTCATTTTACATGATATCCTAATCATGTTAAAATAATAGATATTCATTAAGCAAGTCAAGAATCATGTATCACCCAACTAAAGGAGAGATTCATAAAAAAAGAGATAGAATAAAGCACAGTTCGTCAAAAGCTTTTAACACATATAAGCTTCAAAAGAATGGTGATATCAACATGCAGCATATTAATTCTAGTGATAATATGAATGATTATTCACTAAATCTTTGCCAACTATAACTTCGAGAAGAAGGTGCACAAGATTGAAATACGAAGGTTCAAGACTATCAAATGATGTTCTCATCAGGGAAAATCTGAAGATTCAAGATTATGACTTGATGTTCTCGTCAAGGAGAGCTTATAAACATTATACTCTTTTTCTCTTTTAGGGTTTTGTTCTACTGAATTTTTCTTATAAGGTTTTCAATGTAACAGTCGAAATGTGAATTATTAGAGATGTGTACTCTTTTTCCTTCACTAAATTTTTTTCACACGGTTTTTTCGACCAAAGCTTTAACGAGACACATTATCTATCAATTAGACATTTAATGGAGAGTGTTATAAATGTATTTATATTATAGTAAATGTCTATCAAGATATAATGAATATCTATCAAGATATATTGAGTATCTATCAAGATTTAGTGAGTATCTATCAAGAGATAAAATGCCTATATTTTCGAGAGAAATTATGAGGAATTTCTCCTATAAATAGAGGGGTTCTCGTTATTATAAATTATCCCTCATTCTTCAAGAGAAATAACGATATCTCCTCGTTTCTCTCTCTATTCATTCTTGTTCTTGCTTTATATTTCATAACAATAGTCTCTTAGTTATGCAACTTTCTTTATTTATAGAAGGATAAAATTTAAAAATATCATTAATATCTTTTTAATTATATAAAGTTGAAAAAAAAAACATCATTAATATCTTTTTAATTATATAAAATATTATTTATTTAGAACAAAATAAAAAACGCTAAAACATAAACTTATTTAAGAACGAATAAAGCAAACCATAATATGTTTAGAAACTTCCCAACACTCTTGAAAATGGGGTAAATCTCAGGAATAGACCCAAATTGGTGTGTCTTTCAAATTTTAGTTCCAAATAAAAAAGCTTCCTTAAAATAGCTTTTACCTATTAACTAATATTTTTTAGACGAAATTGCCCCTAACCAATGGAGTAAACTACATAAATGATCCTCATAATGGATAACAACTCTATATTTATATTTTTCAACTTTTATTTTTTTCTCTTTTTAATTTTACTTATATTTTTTATTATTTTTATTTTTCTCAACACTTAATTTTTTTTCCTCTCAATTTCTTTTTTTCTTTGATTTTTTATTTTTTATTTTTTCTTTCCTCCTTTTTTTTTGTTCTTTTTAGTTTTTTTCAAACCTTACTTTTTTTTCTTTACACCTCTCAATGTCAACTTTTATAAAAAAATTTTAAAAAAAATCTTTGATTTTATTTTTCTTTTCTTTTTTTCGTTTTAAATTTTTTTCGACCGTTATTTTTATTTAATATTTTTTATTTTTATCAATCTTCATTTTTTTCATTCTCTCTCAACTTCTACATTTTCTTTGATTTTTATTTTTTTAATATTTTTCTTCTTTTTCCGCAATTTTTATTATTTTTGTTCTTTTCTTCAATTTCTTCCATTCAAGTTACATCTCATGAGCAAGAGTTGACACTATCACATTATAAAGGCAAGACTTATAACTTTCAAACAACAAGGTATATTTCATGAGTAAGAGTTGACACTACCACATTGTAGAGGCAAGACTTATGACTTTCAAACAACAAGTTATGTTTCATGGACAAGATTTGACACTAGAGCATTATATTTTGATTTATGGGATGTTTTATAACTCTTACCTTAGAGGGAAGAATTAGCTCAGGGACTTTCAAACAACAAATTATGCTCTACGGGCAAGAGTTGACTCTACCAAGTTATATTTTCATTTATGAGATGTTTTACAACTATTTTCTTACAGGCAAGACTTAGCTCAATGACTTTCAAACTACAAATTATGTCCCACGGGTAAGAGTTGACTCTACCATGTTATGTTTTCATTTATGAAATATTCTACAACTATTGCCTTCTTGTTAAGACTTAGCTCAAGGACTTTCAAACTACAAATTATGTCTCACAGGCAAGAGTTGACTCTACCACGTTATGTTTTCATTTATGAGATGTTCTACAACTATTGCCTTAAAGGCAAGACATAGGTCAAGGACTTTCAAACAATAAATTATGTCCCACGAGTAAGAGTTGACTCTACCACATTATATTTTCATGCCCTTAAATTTGCTTTGATGTAAAAAAAAAAAAAAGATCCATTTGCAGATTATCAAATATTTTATTTATTAGCAAAATATAATAGAAGTTGAAAAAATAAAAAAAGTGATCAAACAAAATAGAGAAATAAAAAAAAGAGATTGAGAAAAAAAAAAGCAAGAAAAAAATAAATATTAAGAAAAAAGAGAAGAATTTAAAAAATTGAGAAAAATAAAAATGAGAGGAAAAACTAAAAAAAAAGTTTGATAAAATTAGGGGGAGGGGAAGAGAGAAATGATAAAAACCAAAAATAAAAGAAAAATAAAGGTTGAGACAAATAAATTTAAAAAGAAAAAGAAAAAATGAAGAAATAGATAATGTTCGAAAAAAAAAGGAGAAAAAACTAAATTTTGAGACGAATTAAAACATGAAAATAAAATTAACGGAAAAAATAAAAAAAAGTGAAAATAATAAAAATAGAATTTGAAAGACAAATGAGTATGAAAAGTTTTAAAATATTTGAGGTGTAGAGGACAAAATTGTACTTGTACTACACTAAAAAAAAAAGACTAGTCTTTAAAGACTTTTCTTATTAGGGTCAAAAATCAAACTCCACCTGTTATAATTAAACAAGTATAATAATAACTCATGTTATCAAGCATATCGTGTTTTACACTAATTGGAATGAAACATTTTCAAATTTGTTTTTCTTTTTGAAGTTATATAATTTTTTTTTACGGATTTGACACACCCTCATATATTAATTATAAGATGATTATTTGACTTGAAGACCTCTTATCTTTTTTAAAAAGCAATGCTTAAAGAAATATATTTAAAAATGAGGAAAAGGGTTAATTTTATCCTTTTATTTTTTGAAAATTTCGCTATATATATCATTTGTCATACTTTGGAGTCAAATTCACCTTCATGATCTTATTTTGGGGTCAAATTTATCTCTCTATTTTGAAAAATTGGTTAAATATATTCTTCGTCATACTTTGGAATCAAATTTACCCTCAATGTTAAAGTCATATTTACCCTCGTCATTTAGAAACTTTTCACATGTAACATTTCTTTAACAAAGAAATTCAAATCAACATTAAATGATCCATTTATTTTATTTTTGTTTTAAAAAAAGCACTCTAATTTAATCTGCTTAATCCGACCCACAAAAAAAAAACACAAATAAATATGCTCCTTCCTCAATTTTGTTGGTCGAATTTTTCAACGAACAAATATACTTCTCTTTCAACATAAAGCGCTGGCAGTTGTTTACAAATGAACAAAAAGTAAAATGGAATGATATAACACAAAAGCATGGAACTAGAAAAAATGTCTATTACAAAATTTGCCTGTTCCGTTATGTTCAAATTTTAAAATTTGGTATTTAAATCTATGTGCATTTAGATTCTAGAATCAGTAGACAAGTTTTCTAAGCAAATAACATGATGAAAAATTTGTGTAGATTTAAATTCTATAGAAAGACATAAGAATGAAGAGACATCGTGATTGACACAAAGGGATACCTTTAACTTAATCATTTAGAGAAATATTTGGTGGGCTTAATCTGTTGCATTTGACCATCAAGTGTAATTTATCATGAGTTCGGCAGTGATACAGATTCATGAACTGAGGGAGGGGTAATTTGATTGTGATTGTACTGATGTAGATCCATTTTTCATAAAGTATGCACTGATAAATATTCAGTGACTTAATCTTGTTGAGAAAATTTGACCAACATAACAGAGGGAGAGATATATTTAATTGTGTCTTTTTTATGGCTCGAGCCAGATTACGAGGATTAGATTAGAATGTGTTTTATTTCTTAAAAAATAGAGCACTTAACATTGATTTGGGTTTTTCATTTAAAAATATATACATGTGAAAAGTTTTTTAACAATGAGGATAAATTTGATCTCAAAGTATGATATCGAGGGTAAATTTGACCCCAAAGTAGGACGAATTATATATTTAGACAAATTTCTAAAGTTGATGAATAAATTTGACCTCAAAGTAGGACGAAGGATATATTTAGTCAATTTTCCAATGCAGAGGGATAAATTTGATCCTTTGTTCAAAAAAACTGTTAGGGGTCATTTGGTATGCGGTATAAGGGATAAATATTTGAAGAATAAAATGAATGATTATTTTATCCCATGTTTGGTGTGAGGTATTAGTTAGTACCGAAATTATTTATTTCACCATTTACATCATAGTGATGGAATAAATTATCACATATACATGGTGGGATAACTAATCCCGAAATAACTAATTCCGAAATTAATTTTTCTGAAGTAACTCTTTCCCAACCAAATAATCCCTTAAAGACTTCTTAGAAATTTGTTCGTCCATTTAATAAATCAAGATAACTTTAAAAAAAAATTAATATCTTCTTCATATTTTAAAAATTATTTAAATAGAATATTGCCAAGGAAATCGTAAATACTTTTAAGAGTAAATTTTATTCACAGTCACTTAATTTTGTGTCTATTACGCAAAAGTCATTTTTCTTTCATTCATTAAACAAAAATCATTTTACTTTGCTCTGGCCATCACAAAAGCCACTATAACCGGATTTTACAATAATTCCACCAAAAAAAATAATTTGACAATTTTAATTAGTTCTTAATTTTAATTTAAGAGAATATAGTATATTACCCATATCTTGACCGTTTTTACATGTGTCCAACCCAAATTTTCTTATGGATTATATAACGAAAGAATATCAATTTCTTAATAGATTAGGCTATCTAATGAAGACTATTTTCATTAAAAAAAAATTAGTTGATATTTTTATGAAATATTTCATAATATTGCATCATATGCCAAAAAAGGTGCATCAAAAAAGAGTAATAAACAAGATAAACTCTTCAAAACACATAAAATAAAAATACGTCTATAATATTATTATTTTTAAGATTATTTTAATTCTTCAAAGATAAATCAATATACTAAAGATAGTTTTAAAATAAAATCTTTTTAATTTTGTCATCGAATAAGTATTATCAAAATTTGTACAAATAATGTTATTGACAGTTGTGTTAATAAAAGTCATAAAATATAAGTAATTTAATAGATAAAATAAATTATTAAATATTTAATTTTTATATTTATCAATTGAATTAATTTAACAATATGTAATTTATCAGAAACTGAATATTATAATAAAAACTTGTAAGAAATTAATCGATTAGTTAAACAATTAAAAGCACAAAAACAAACTCAATAAATAGTGTAGTTTATCTTATTATTATGATATACTGAATGCAAAGGTCCAAGTGGCAAGAAAAGTAATGTATGAAAAAAATACTTTTATCAACCACATGTCACAATTTTAGAGAGAGAAAACTAATGTACCAACCACATGTCATGATTTTAGTGGATTTTTAAAAAATTAAAATTACCATAATCCTATCAACTACATGTCATAATTTTAGAGGAGAAAAATAGTTTACCAACATATGTCTCAATTTTAGAGGATTTTAAGAAAATTAAAACTGTCATAGTATCATTGTGAGGATTATCAAATTTTGGTATCCTCCTTTATATATAAGGATAATTTTAATTTCACAAAAATATCAACCAATTTTTTTTTTCATGAAAATAGTCTTTACTAGGTAGCCTAATCTATAAGAGGTATACTTCTGTTATCTAATCCATAAGGAAAATTGGGTTGGACACATATAAAATGGGTCAAGATATGAATAATATACTATATTCTCTTAAATTAAATCAAGAACTAATTAAGGTTGTCACATCATTTTTCCGGTGGGATTATTGTAAAATTCGGCCACAATAACTTTTGTGATAGTCGGAGCAAAGTAAAATGACTTTTGTGTAATGAATAAAAGGAAAGTAACTTTTGTGTAATAGACATAAACTTAGTGACCATATATGAAATTTACTCTACTTTTTAACTGTCAATGAGTTCGTTGCTACTGTTTACTCTCACGATTTTGTGTTTACAACTTACTCTAGGATTCTCTAGCTTAATAAAAGGGGGATCATATGTTATTTTTGATTGATTTAGGATAAAAGTTCTGATAACTTTAAAATTTTCACTATTTTTAGTCTCTTAAAATATAACTAAATACAAAAAAAAATAATGAACAATGTGTATTTTTGTATATTTATTTTATTCTTTGATTGGTCAAATAAAACCATTTTAATTTGTGATCTTATTTTCTTGAATCAAAGGAGAAAAGGGAATCATCCTGATTAAATATAAATACTTAAGTAATAATCTTCAAAGGGCATCAAACGTAGTAAATAATACTCCAGTGGACTTCTTTCTTCAACATATTATGCATTGTAATTGTAATATAAAAGGTGGATAATAGTCCCTAACCTTATTCTTCAGCAGCTGGATCTCTTGGAACATGATATCCATCTGCAAGATAGTTTTACAAAATCAAACAACTCTCATTTCACATGAATAAAAGTAGACAAATAATTTTGTTAATAAATGATAAACTATTTTGATGAAGTAATTACCTTTGCTGAACGAATATGATACATCCAAATTTCAAGATACTTTTCAAGTGAATGCAATTCATCCAGTGTCATTGTTCCAGCGCCTCCACCATACATATAGCTAAGGAGACGTTTCTAGTTAATTAAGCTTTATAGCATTATCAACGAACAAGAAGAAGAGAAAGAGAACAACTAATAATTAGTTAACTGACACATAAGTAACTAAAATTACACTCCAAACATAGGTTTGATTCTCCCTAGAAACGCGTCATTGTCTTTATTTAGTCAATTGTTGAGGAACTTCAAGTCTCAAAAAATAAAGAAGATCTAGTCATACACAGTTATGATCACCTTCCTAAATAACTCAGCTCTACTTCTCACAAGGACATGAACTACAAGTTCCCCTTTTGTAGAATTTTTCTGAAAAAATAATAAATTTATTTTCATTCATTTGATATGTTCACGCTAGGTGTGTCAGTAAAGATAGAATGCTCCCCACCTGAAGATTATTTTGCATTCTCAGGGTATGAACTTGAGACTACTTATCAAATTAGATTATAGTCAATTTATGTCCTCATTATTTACAGCATAATCAATAAGACTTGGTTAGCATTAGCATTGTTGTTAATATTACTGTTGGGCTATTATATTCTATTTACGACTTTTAGCTTAGCTTGCGTCAGCTGTAAAGCTAAGGCACCATAAGAGATGGTATATTTTGTAAATGAAGAGAGAGCCTATGAGTTCTTATTTTCTAATTCTCTGTAGATTTTTTTCTCTACTTTTTTCTACATTTCACTCGATCTTACAATCATGATTCTTTTCATCTTTGCCACAATTGAGTTCTCACCATAGTTGTATCTGTATAATATGATATCAGATCCAGCTCAATGATCCAATTGATTGGTTCTCTTCGCGATTTGGTTTAGTTCATAACCTTTGTAGGAATTTCCTTTTTCATCTTCTATCGATGCATGCAATCGATTTTCTCAAGGTTGTTGAGCTAAAGGAGTGCGGTGATCAAGTTGATGGCTATTAGAGAAAGTTAGTGTGCACATTAGGTGAGTATGGAAGTTAATTAGTTAGTTAGAAGTGACAGCTGTCATTATACAGCAGTCACAAGAAGCAAACAATGTTTATAAATATAAGCTCATAGAAGCTCAATGTAATCGAAACAATTTAGTTACTGAAATTTCCACTCCTTCTAGATTTTTCCTCTTCTCTGTTTCTTCCTAATTTAATCTAGTGTAGAGTTTTAACGTGATATCAGAGCTAGCAATGGTTGATTGAAGGCTGTGATCGATGCTCGAGATCGTTGATATAGCACAACCAGTGAGAAGTATAGTAGTTTCGTCAACTTAAGCTTGAGAGCTCCATCAATGGCGATTAATCGAATTTGCACGGCCGAAGCTGCAACAACAACAACGGCACCTGCAAATGCAAATGCACATTTTGGTACAATTGAAATTGATCAAAATCACCATTTGTATTTGCAACCTAACGATACTCCAGGTAGCTCTCTTATCTCAATTCAGCTCACTAGTTTTAAGAATTATTCTCTATGGAGTAGATCCATGGTTCTTAGTCTTGTAGGAAAGAATAAAGTAGGTTTCATTGATGGTCGTTACCCTAAAAATTATTTTTATGAGTCGTTGCATGACCAATGGGAGAGAGTCAATATTGTGGTTTTATCGTGAATTATGAATTCAGTAAGGAAGGATGCGTTGAGTACTCTAATCTATGCTTTCAATGCTCACAGTGTGTGGATAGATTTGAAGGAAAGGGTTGATAAACTAAATGGGTCTAGAATGTTTTTCCTACATAGAGAAATTGTCACTCTTACTCAAGGTACTTTGTCTGTTTCTAACTGTTTCTCTTGTATTAGAACCTTATGGGATGAATTTGATTCCCTTATGCGCTCTTTTAAGATGTAATTGTTTTGAATCTAGAAGTTATGCATAACACTTTGATTATCATAGAGTTTTACAATTCCTTATGGGTCTTAATAAGACATATTCCATGCATCAAAGTCAAATTTTGTTAATAACACCTATTCCTTCCATTAACAAGGTGTACTCCATGATTGTAGACCATGGAAGTCAGAGGTCCATAGCTAGTGTTGCTTACATTAGCCAAGTAGCTGATAGTTTAGATGTAGCAGTATCATTTACTACAAACCAGGAAACAAGGGTAAAGAAGTGTATTTAGGACCGATAGCTCAAGTAGTTGTAATTCAAATAAGCATGTAGAAGGTTATAAGGAGAGATCATCTACATCTAACTATAGAACTGCACTACAAAAAGGAACATCAGTAATGTCTGAGTTCTAGGTTATAAGGGGAGATCATTTACATCTAACTACAGAACTGCACTACAGAAAGGAACATCAGTAATGTCTGAGTTCTGTGGTTATAATGGTCACACAAGAGAGTAGTGTTTTAAACTGATTGGATATCCCTCAGACTGACCTAAATCTAAGAAGAAAGAAGCAGGTCAATATGCCCATCAAGTAGGGAATGTTGCTCCTTTTGCTTGTCATGATTTTGGCTACTCTGTGGACTCAAACTCCAAATTGACAAGCTCTCTCAATCTAGCATATCATATTATATGTCACCTCATGTTCTACATTTTACACCAAAACAATACTATTAGATTGTGATGATGCTCAATAAAGAAAAAGAAAAGGAGGACTCTACTCCACTGATAGCAAATGCAAGTATCATGATATCTCCAACTAACCACTACAAGTGATAGTTGGATTATTGATACTAGTGCTACTAATCATATGGCATCTAACCTTGATTTGTTTCATAGTTGTCATGAAGTGTCTCTATCTTCACAAAATAAGGTGTACCTTCTAACAAGTAGTGAGATTTTAGTTTCTCACAAAGGCACCTCTATTGTGCTAACTAATTCTTCCATTTCTGATCTTCTGTATCTACCTGATTTTAAGTACAATCTTTTGTTTGTAACTAAGATGACTAAGGAATTGTAGTGTTCAGTGGGACTATTTCCTGACTTCTGCAAATTTCAAGATCTTTATACTGGAATTGTGCTAGGGATTGGTAGAGAAGATCCAGGATTGTACATTCTCAAAAAGGCTCCACTCAATAAAGCTGTGTAAATAGGTTTGCTCATAATGTACGGTTTCTATCGACTCCAGTTTTCTCAGGCAAATAAGAATGGGGCATGCTCCAATTTAATGTGTTTAATAAATATGTTGCACCAAGTCACTGGAAGTATGACGATTGTGTGTACTGTATGTCCTCTTACTAAGCACGCAAAGATACCTTTTAATCAGCCTAGCATCTCTGTGTCGAAGGCTTATTTTCATCTAGTCCATTGTGATATATGGGGGATTTATAGAGTACCTACCTACAATAACAAAAGGCACTTTGTTACTATAGTGAATGATTACTCTAGATTTATTTGGTTGTTTCTTGTTCAGTTCAAATCTGAAGTGATAGTAGTACTAAGAGATTTCCTAACTAAAATGCATAATTTGTTCTCAACTTATGTAAAAGTAATAAGAACTAATAATGGATGTGAACTTTTCAGACATGAATTTAAGTCTCTTATGTCTACTCTTGATATATTATATTAGACCTCTTGTGTCTACACTCCTTAGTAGAATAGAGTGGTGGAGAGAAAACATAAAACTAGATTGGAAATTACCAGATCCCTCAGGTTCTAAGCAAGTGTACCTCTCAAGTTTTGGGGTGAATATGTAGACACTGTTGTATACTTACTTAACAGAATACCTTCTAAAATTCTTTATCACTAATTTTCTTATGAAATATTGCAGCAGCATTCTCCATCTTTATCTTATTTGAAGTAGTTTAGATGTCTTGGTTATACCTCCAGTACTTCTGGTTCAAATAAGTTTGTAGCCAGGGCCATTCCTAGTATTTTCGTGGGGTATTCTTCCTCTTGGAAAGGTTATAAATTATATGATCTTCACACAAAGTCCTTCTTCACAAGTAGAAATATAATTTTTAAGTAATCAGTTTTTTGTTTTCTTCAAGCATACTCTACTAGGTCTTCTCTCTTTTTTGAGCTACAGCTGTCTTATGCTGATCATAAGTCAACTTCTCTTTCTTTTCCCTCTTCACCTACTTCTAAAATTATCTTTTCTCCTGAGTAAAGGCATAACCCTTCTCCCCCCTTTACCTTACAGACTCCTGATCATACTTTACCTTATTTAGACTCTACCCTTGCCCCTATGCTCAGAAAATCTACTAGAACTAAAAATCATCTCATCTGGTTGCATGATTTTGTTACTACTAAACCTACCTCAACACATCAATGCATATGTCTCTTGTCTTCTTATGTTACTTACTCTCAGCTATATCATCATTATCATTAAGCTCTCTCTATGTATTCATCTATTCCTGAGCCCTCTTCCTACCTTGAGGCTTCCAAAGATACTTTTTGGATTAAAGCTATGAAGTTAGAGATTTTAGCTCTAGAAAAAAACAACACTTGGTCTATTATGGATCTATCTCCTGGTAAAGTACCTATTGGTTGTAAATGGGTATATAAGGTGAAGTACAAAGCTTCTGTTAACGTAGAAAGGTATAAGTCTATACTAATATCCAAGGGCTATAGTCAAAAGAATGGTTTAGATTATTCATACATATTTTCACTTGTAGTAAGATGGTGATTGTCAGATCACTCATTGCATTTTCTACTTCTAGACAGAGGTTGATTTTCATATGGATATTCATAATGCTTTCCTCAATAGAGACTCTTAGAGGAGGTATACATGTATATTCTTGATGGTTTTTGTAGATAGGAAAGACTAAAAAGGTATGCAAATTACACAATTCTCTATATGGCTTGAAGCAAGCCCCTAGACAGTGAAATAAGAAGCTAACTAATGTTATTTCATAAATAGGGTTCAATCAAAGTCACTTTGATTATTCTTTATTCACTAAGACACTAGGATATGACATAATGATCATTTTTGTCTATGTGCAGGATCTATTGGTGACTGGAAATAATCTCACCTTGATAAATCAAGATAGAGAAGATCTACAACACAAGTTTAAAAAGAAGGACCTTGGAAACTTAAAGTTTTTCTTAGGGATAGAGGTGTCCAGGTCCAAGGAAGGAACAATATTGTGCTAAATAAAATATACCCTTGAACTCATCTTTAAGGCCAGATTAAGTGGAGCAAGACCTTCTGGCACTCCACTTAAAGTAAATTAGAAGTTAACTTCTTTTGAATATGATAATCACATTTCCAATTGGAAAAGTATATTGTGATGCAGTTCTTATGGATCCAGTGGTTTATCAAAGATTAATAGGAAGGTTACTATATCTCACCATGACCAGACCTGTTTCGTCATTTATGGTATAGGTGCTAAGTCAATATATGCACTGTCCAAAGGTCTCATATATGGAAATTTCTTTAAAGGTTGTGAGATACATAAAGGGTATTCCTGGTCTAGGATTGTTTATGCCTGCAGAGACTACAAATAAGCTAATAGCTTTTTCTGATTCTGGTTAGGGTGCTTTCCTAAAAACTAGGAGGTAAGTTGAAGGATATATAATAAAATTTGGAAATGCCTAATATCTTAGAAGTTAAAGAAGCAAGAGACTATATTAGGAGTTTTGTAGAAGCAGAGTTTAGGAGTATGGCGACATGCAGTGTAGAGGTTACCTCGTTACTTGGTTTGTTTCAAGAATTGGGAGTTTAGATCAAACAACCTGTAGACCTAATGTGTGATAACAAGGCAACAATATAAATTATAGCCAATCCTATATTTCATGAGAGGACAAAACATATTGACATAGACTATCATTTTATGAGAGAAAGAATTAACCAAAAGATGATCAAGACTAATCATGTATCCACAATAGAGCAACTTGAAATTATTCTCACAAAATCCCTAGGTAAATTCTAACATAAGTATTAGCTAAATAGGTTAGGAATGAAAAACCCATACAA